>NC_064816.1:88847236-88918374 GCF_023721935.1 Panthera uncia | reverse complement strand
CTGAACAAATGAATGAGTAAGCTTACAAATGAGTAAGCTAGTGTGCATATGTGTGTTTGATATATATATATATATATATATATCAAACACACACACACACACTAGCTTACTCATTTGTAAGCTTACTCATTCATTTGTTCAGGGAACAATAAATGTGACAGCTCTGTACCAAACCCACACTAAGCTATTGAAAATATACAGACAACTTCGATAAGCACTACGCAATCTAGTAGTAGATTCATGTAAATAAATGATGGAAATACAATTAAATGTAATGCTTTTAACAAGAGCTTTGATAATGATAACTATTACGACTAATTTTAATTGAGCACTTAGATTGCACCAGGGATTACTTTAGGTTCTTTATGTGTGAACTCATTTAATCCACAAACAGCATTACAAAATAAGCACTGTTATTTTCCATGTTTGACAGGTAGGGAAATTGAAGCACAAAGAGCATAAGAAAACCACTGTGAAACAGTCACCACAAAGGGAGCATAATTTTACTCTTTACCACAAACATTTATGGCATGTCTACTGTGTGGCAAGCCCTGCCTGATAATTAGGAAAGGCTTCACAAAGAATAAAGCATACGAGTTCATTCCTCAAGGATCAAGTTTCATTTAATGAATAAAATGAAGCAGAAAAGGGCCTTCAAAGCCATGCAGATAGCGTTATGCCAACAGCATTGTACATTTAATAACTGCACGCAATCAAGGCATGCTGTCGCACTAGTCTCCAACCTCCACTGGCTTTGCAGGCTGCACAGCAGTCCTATTTCCCTTGCTCAGGCTACCTCCTCAGTGTCATCTCATGCTTTCCTGTCACCTAGAAACCTCTAAATCTCCCACTGTCTGCTCACTCTTAGTACATAATTTTGCTTTCCATTTCACAGGAGCTAAGTTATTACCAACATTTGCATCTGCTTTCAATTGATCCCCAGAAAAATAATTTTAGAGTCTTGCCACACACAGACAAAATTGTCTTCTTGTCGGAAAACAGTTTCTTCCATGATACCCTCCCTTTCTGCACTGAAAGTCCACACATGCCAATACACACTCATCTGGGAAAGGTCCCCTCTTCCTAAAGGGCAGAAGAGCCATACAAATAATATTCTCTATTTTGCCCACTGCACCCTCATAAATGGGTCTGCAGTATCAGTGGTTCGATGTCACCATTATAAAATTTAATTAGCATCATACAGGGTAGGAGGAACTGATGAGAAATACGAGCTTTGAGTTTTTATTTCCAATTGTAGGCTCTAAACCTACAATCCTAATTGTATCTATGCTTATTTTTTTGCTCTATTACCATGGAAGAAATACCTCTCCCATTGTGAGGTCCATAATTCCTCCTTTGTGCAGAAGTTGTCCTGTCCAACATCCTGAGAAAGCTAGCATTAAAGATTCTTCTTTCTCCATCTTCCAAACATTCCCTCTCTTTTGGCTTCTTTTCTCCAGTATTTAAACGTGTTAACTCTATCATTAACTTACTAGCAAAGAATGAATTGCCTTTTATGCAAGCCAGTGGATACTTTTTAGTCAATGCTTTACCTTATTTGATACTCTTTGAAGTATCTGTCCCATAGATTTTCTGATTTCTCATCACTTTCCTCCTGCCTGAATAGTCACCCTTTCTTTATTTTATTTGTGAACTCTTTACTCCTTACCTATACCTAAGTATTGATATTTCAGGTGCTATGATCTTACATGCAGGAAATCTCAAAGACTACATATACACACACAATTTTAGGAGTAATAAAGGAATACAGTAAAGTTTCAAGATACAGGGGCGCCTGGGTGGCTCACTTGGTTGAGTGTCCTACTTCGGCTCAGGTCGTAATCTCACGGTCTGTGGGTTGCAGCCCCGTGACAGGCTCTGTACTGACAGCTCAGAGCCTGGAGCCTGCTTTGGATTCTGTGTCTCCTTCCCTCTCTGCCCCTCCCCCACTCACACTAGCTTGTCTCTCAAAAATAAAATAAAATAAAATAAAATAAAAACATTTTTAAAGTTACAAGGTACAAAACTGTTTCTATACACTAAAAATGGACTATCTGTAAAAGAAATTAAGAAGACAATCCCATTACAATAATATCAAAAAATATTATACTTAGGAATGAACTTAACCAAGGAGGCAAAAAACTGGTACCCTGAAAACTGCAAATCACTGTATTTTCCTTAGTTTCTTGCATCAAACAAAAGGAAAGACATCCCCTGTCCATGGATGGGAAGGTGATATTGTTAAAATGTCCATACGACACTAAGTGATATACAGGTTCAATGTAATTCCCATCAAAATATCAATGGCATTTTCCACAAATATAGATAATCCTAAAATTCATGTGGAACCACAAAAGACTCTGAACATCCAAAGTAATCTTAAGAAAGAAAGAAAAAGCTGGAGACATTATAGTTCCTGATTTCAAAATATTTTACAAAGCAATACTAATTAAAATAATGCTGTATTGGCATAAAAACAGATATATAGATGAATGGAACAGAATAGAGAGCCCAGAAGTAAACCCATGCATACACAGTCAACTGATCTGTCAAGGTCGAGTATGAAGAATACACAATGAGAAAAAGATAATATCTTCAAGAAATGGTACTGGGAAAACTAGATATCCACAGGCAGAAGAAAAAAAAAGAAATGTGACTTTTAACCTACACTGTACACAAAAATAAATTCAAACTGTTTTAACAATTTAAATATAAGACCTAGAATTATAAAACTCATAGGAAAACATAGGTAAAAATCTTGAGGACATTGGACTGGGCAATGATTTTTCTTGGATATGATAGCAAAAACCCAAACAAGAAAAATAAAATCAGACAAAAGAGACCATATCAAGCTGAAAAGATTCTTCCCAGCAAAGAAACAATCAACAGAGTGAACAGACAATCTAATGAGTGGGAGAAAATATTTGTGCTATATATGTGTGATATATATGTGATAACTAATTACTAATAAGAAATATACATGGAATTCCTACAACTCAATAGCAAAAAAAAACAAATAACCTGATTTCAAAATGGGTCAAGGACTTGAATAGACATTTCTCCAAAGAAGATGATAAATAATCAATAAGTACATGAAACAGTTCAATATCACCAATCATCAGGGAAATGGAAATCAAAACCACAATGAGTTTCACCTCACACGTTAGGATGGCCATAACAACAACAACAACAACCACACACACACACACACACACACACACACACACACAAAATGGAAACTAAAATGTGTTGACCAAGATGTGGAGAAACCAGAACCCTTGTTTTGGTGGGGATGTAAAAGAGTACAGCTTCTATGCAAAACAGTATGGAGGGTTCTGAAAAAATTAAAAATAGAACTACCGTATGATCCAGTAACCCTACCTCTAGGCAAAAATTCATCCAAAAGAATTTAAAGCAGGAACTCGAAGAAATACCTGCGCTTCCATGCTTATTACATATTATTCACAACAGCCAAGATGTGGAAACAATGCAAATGTTCATCAACAGATGAATGAGGAAAATGTAGTATGGACATCATTGCTTTAGAAGCATAAAAATAATGGAGTTTCATTTTGATAAACAGTGATAAAACAGAGCTATCAATATGATTCCCACCTTCTAACAGTGGTTGGAAATTGCTCCAAGGGAGAATATATGTAATTTTTTAAGAAAAATGTGTCATATTAAACATATGAATAAACTCAGTGCAGCTTGATTTTATAAATAATGCATTAAAGAAACTTTTATTTCATTCTGGAATGGTCCCCTACATATAGTATCTTGAAAATCCCAAGGATAGCACATCCTTGTAGTATAATGTAACTAACAGAGTTTGCCTTAATTGCTTTGTAGCCTGTCAGTTTCCAAGGCAGATAATAGTTTCATATTAAATGACAAGCTAAGAGCTCAAACTATAACATGCTTAATTTATATTTAGATTTTAACTAATCATAAATAACACAGCCTATGCCACTCAACTAGTACAACATTCGCCCACTTGAGTTCGGTTTCCAAGCAAAAAGTCTATCTCAATTGCCATGATTGACTTGACCTGGCAAGGTTATAACATGTCTCAGTTCTAGTAGTTCAAACTCAGTTTATGAGTACTTAAGAGTCAATAAAATGGTTAAGACTAATCGTTAGATCACTTTTTCAAATTGTATAGTAATCCCCGAGAATAAAATTGAAAAGAGTTGTGAAGTAGTCTAAGTGGGCAAATCATATACTGTTATAGAGGGTTGTGTCACTACCTCACAAAGCATGATGTAACTAGCTATTTGAACGCTTTTATCTCTTCCCACTCCCAACGTGCCCGAAATGGGGACCATAGGTTTCTCTTAAGATGCACCTCTTAATTGGTAGGGTTAATATAGGTACATACTTTATTGCCTGTTAGCACTGATCACTGAAGCATTTTGGTGCTGGATAGCAATACCTGGGTATGGTGCAGAGATCTGAAATAATTTTTCCCCTAAGAGACCACCCCAAAGCTCAAAACCTGTCCTGACTCCTCCTGCCACCAAGCCTTTAGGGCTTTTTTTGAAAGACAACTCTAAAGGGATCTTAGGCCAAAGAAACATGAGATTTGTGGATATTTGAAGATTCAAATGAAAGCAAATGTAGTGATTTGATAATTCTGCCTGTGGCCACATTTCTAGTTATTAGTGCTTGTCACGGTATACCAGTTCTCTCAAACATTTCTTGAGACTGGGTTTTTACTTATGTTGTAAGAGGCAGGAGCAATTTCAGGTGAAACTCAGTATGTTTCTGCTTCTGATCCTAAGGTTGATAATACCTGCGACACATAAAAGGCTGTATTAACAACTGACTTTGGGAAATACTGACATGTCATATTCTGCAGCAGAAACTAGAAAGAAATTTCAGTTGGCATAACCTAATTTTTGTGGAATAAACATTGTATATTTCACCTAATTCCATTTGGTCATGTTGTCATCGTCCAAGCCGCTCTTAATGGAATTACACCATGCTCCTTACTTGTGTTCTTACAACTCAAAATCATCTCTGAATTCCTGCTGTGAACTTGATAGGAAGATTAGTTTGAAAAGGAAAAGAAGGAAGATGTCAGAGTTGTTAAAATAGCATGAGTCCTTTTCTTATTTCACCTCCTATTTGGGGTTTTCTTTGTTTCTTCTTTTCTGGGGTAATTATGATTGAGACAGAAAAGAGCTCCAAAGATATTCCCCGTAAATATTAACATCTGAAAATCTTCAATATTATGACATGTAATTAGAATGATGGGGAGTTGGCTGTGTAGACCACACAGCTACATGGAAAGTGTTATCAGTTAGGATTTCCAGACCAATGAAGGACTGGACAATCTCCTGGAAAAAGACAGTCCTAGACATTCTCAAACATAGAGACTTCTCTGAGAAGACTATGGAAACTGTAAAGAGAGTAATAGCTTTCTCAATGAGTCCCAGAAAAGAGGTAGTTACAGAGCTTCCTAATGGCTATGCCATTGGTTATAAATGAACAGCCAAAGCTATGTGAATCTGGTGACTGCCCAGTCATAGGAATGGATAGAGCCCTAGTGACAGCCACATTTTTACTGTGATGTGCCAAATACCATTTGCATGTGTCTTGATATGTAAAAGGAAAAGAAATCCTAAGTTAGTGGGTTAAATTGTAAGTTCAATAGGGAGATGCTATCAAATTCTATAATAATAAATTGGCAAGAGCTAAGCAGCAAAGGAGATTTCTCTCCACCTGAAATATTAGCCTGAAAAAATAAATGGTCATCTAATATTATAAATAAGAACATGGGGTAGACTCCACCAAGAAAAGGAATCAAGTCTGCTTTCTTTCGACCACAAGTAAATGGTTATTCAGAGACTAGTTTCACGGGGTCTAAGTTACATCTCATCTAGTCAACGGGATATTATTAGACATGAGAGCTCTGCAAAATCACAGCTGCTTGGCAAAGAAGTCCTCACTATTTTAATGTGAAATGTGAAGTATCTACAGACATAGTCATGCAGTGGAAGAAGACATATGGTGAGGGTCAAAGAACAGCCTCAAACACCTTCCACTTGGCAGGATGCTGCCCACAATTTGACAAAGTTAGGAATCCTACGTCAGTTTGGTTTCATTACAATTTATTCTCAGTTTAAAACTTCCTACTCCATGGGGGAAAAAGTGACAGGAAAAATGAGGCAAGAGTGATGCTGTGCTACAGCTAAGAGAACGCTGTGTACATGAGCAGCGACCTGAGAGGAAGAAGCAGCTAAAATGGGAATCAAAAAATGGTCAGACAAGAAGAGATTTCATGGAAAAGCATTGTAGAGTCCATCACCTTTCCATGAATGTCCTGTGTATTTCTCACACAAATCTTCGTGAATCTTGAATGTTTTGGGTGTAAACAAATGGATTTGTCTCTATGTGGTGATTTGGAAAGACTTTGAGACTAGTGCAGACAGCATGCCCAGTAGGAAATTATTAAGTTTTGGTAAAATGCTCAAGTACGTTGACATGGTTCATAAAGATAAATTAATTAACATAAAGACCAAAATGTCATTTTTATAGGTATTCGTTTAGTTGGACTTCATGTATATTATTTTATACCTGCATCACCAATAAAGCAGAATTTTTAAGGTATTTTACCCTGAAGCGGAGGAATGATAATCTGTTCCTGTCAAGATGTACCGACTATTGTGTCAGGGAAGGAAGACATCTATCATCTTAACACATTTTCTCACTAGGGACTTAAACACAGGGCTTCAGTTTCCTCGGTTAGGTATTTGAACAAACTGAGCCAATCAAGCTCACGAGTGAGAAAGAACCACAGGAGAGATTCACACTGCAATGCGCGCTGTTGGAAAATGCACCTGAAACAATATCTATGGTGGCCAGCCCTCACCTATCCAAATAGTCAAGATAGGGTGGTTGAACGGGCAGAGAAGTTCCAGTAATTGAAGGAACAATGTATTCCTATCAAATTATTATAGTACTTTGTTTTGAGATAGACATTTAGTATTTACGGATTCAGAAGCAGTATGTGCAGATAAGGCTAACTTCTCTCAGCATCATTAATAACAAAATTCTGTGGAAGTCAATTCTTTGAATACATGTTTATTTACTTATCTAGTTATTTTTTTTTCTCTTAGAGTATGTGGGGTTTGTCTTATGTATTAACATGGATTAAAGTGCGTTATTATTTAAAATACTAGATTCTCCATCACATTGCTTTCTCTAACTACTGTTTTCTTAATTTTGTCTTGCATTGTCTACACAGGGTACCCCAGGTTCTTTGTCACTGATGAGCAAAAAAAAGAAAAAAAAAAAGTGCATGTTAACAAGAGTTAAGTATTTCTTTACTATCTTGCCCTTATCTAAGAATTACAAAAGCAACTTATAAGCTTCCTGACAAAGAAGACACTCCTGATCAAGAAATCTTTACTTTAGGAACACGGACTCAAAGATCTGGGTGTTCTTCAGTCATCATTCAGGGCAAAAGTAAGCGGACATATTTAAATTCAATTTTCATAAACAACTTGGCATTTTTGGAAAATATAAAACAAAACAACAAAAACCTAAAATATGGCCCGACAACTAAGACTCTCAGGCATTCCTAATTGAATACAGAAGGAAAAGTCTTTCCACATAAATGGGGCCCTCATACTACTGCATAGCTGCTAGCTGTCTACCACCATGCAAAACTCAGAGATCACACTGGTAGATTGAATCTTCATTTGCATATATATATATATATATATATATTTTTTTTTTTTTTTATAGTGAGTACTAGCTTTCTAATTCCCACATGTTTCTTCCCTCTTAATTGCTCTCAGGAGCATGACTAACTTAAAGTTACCTTTCTCTGATAAGATCTTATTACTTTCAGGATACAATACTCAAATCACTGTATTTTTATCTTACCCAAAACTTTTGCCCAATAATAAATTTGTATACATCATAACATCCTGGACTTTTCCTGTGAAGAAGCAGAGAATCAAAATCTAACATTTTATAGAAGAAACATGTTCCAAAGTGGAATTTAAAAAGCTCTAAATTTTACATGACCTTTCCACAGTCTTAGACTCTAGTATGAAACACATAATAATTTTAGCTCCCTAATGGTGGACAAGAAATGCAGCTCTTAAAAGAGAGAGCTTTGTAAGATGTAACTTCACAGCAGAGATATCTGCTCTCACTGTTTTGGGTAGAAAAATAAAGCAAGTAAATACTAACAAAAATTTTGCTTTTTTGGAGCTTAGTGAGAAAACCCGATTAAATGTTTTTGTGGAGACTATATTTTCAGCAAGCAAATATTTCCCAGTTAATGTAGAAGTTTCTCAAGTTTTCATTTTTTTTTTTTTTTTTTACTCTAAGAACGTTTTTGTCCCCTTCAGGAATTTTTCTGCTGCCCGAATATTAAAAGAGGGAGAGAATCCCCATACTAAGGAAGAATGAGTAACTACTCGCTTTAACTTAACATTTAAATATGGGTTTACATTTTTTTCTAGGTAATACCAATCTGATGACTAAGCAATTGATGAGTACTGTAATGAAGAAGCAATTGAATGTAAATTCAGGCAACACAATTTCCTGTTCTGTCTCCTTAAAATTTGAACAACCTTGAGCAATGTCCCTTGACTTCTCTAAATTTCAGTCGTGAGATTAAATTAGAAACTAAATGTTAGCATGCTTTGAAAATTATAAAGTTGTGCAATGTATTATTAATAATATTATTGTTTTTATCATTCAGTAGTTACTCCAAGGGTCCAAAGAAATCTAAGAGATACAGGCATTTTGTTCAAGCGGCCTATAATCTAGTTGGGAACTAAAATATGTATACACACAAATTAAAAACAATAAATACAGTCCTAGTCTAAGGATTTGGTGATGAAGCCAGGGCTGAGAATAAATTTGGGAAATGAGACTCAGTAACATTGTGTATGAGAAATTAAATGGAAGACTTCTTTTCCATGCGATTTAGAAAAACGTGTTAACATTAAAACTAGACTGACCCAAAAGGAACTCCACATTTGTGAAGAGATATAGTGTTTTAAGTTTGCCATGAGAAAATATTCATCTTGTGAGTGATTGGAACTACGTGCCTGGAATTGAGAGGTTCAGCCTAGAGACAAATTTTTGATTCAAGACTTGAAACAATGAAATTATGAGCATGGCTTACATTTAAAGAATGATCAAAGCTCAAGAGTAAAGGCTTTAAGATAAATGCTGTAGTAACTGGATGAAGAGAGTGGTAAAGAGAAGGTAGAGAATCAGAAAAGTGCTGTCTCTACTGCAGACTTAAAAAAGAAAACTAAAAACAAAAATGCCAGCACTATGGGAGCTGGGAAAAAACTGACACTAGAGGACAGAGTAAGAGAAAGGAATTTTAGTAACAAAGCAAACCTTTGAAAGGGGAACCTCAAATGCCAGAATTATTTAATAATAAACAAGTACCTTGTGCAAGCAGGATGAGCTCTCACAATCCAGGAGTCCAGCCGGTAAATGAAGGGAAAAAAATCTTCACAGGGAGAAACGTAGCTGAGTTAGTTAAAAATGGCTAATACAAGATACACTTGAACATGTTCAAAGGTCAAAAGGAAATGGCCTTTGGAAGAGGAAAACTGAAAATACTTAAGAATGAGAGGTTAAATCTGGAATATACTCAATGAGGTGGGAATGGGAAAAACAGAAGGGTTTACTTGGAAGAGAAAGAAAATCTTCCTCTTAGCCTGGCTAGAATTCTGTGAAGAGGGTTCTAAACTCAAGGTCTGAATACAAGTGGGAATTCAAGCCAGGTGGTCTCAATATTTCTCCTTAAGTAATGGATAAGGTCATCAGGTGCAGGTGAGAACGTGGCAAGTTAGAGAGATTGGAAGCTAATGAGAGAGAATCAAGTCCACCCACCAGCTGTACCAGCTGAGCTGGAATCAGTGAATGGATAGGACAAAAAAAAATCTTATGAGCATCAATAAAGACCTGGTGAGAAATGCATGTCAATAATCTGTGTTTTTTCAGGTCAGCACAACTCTTTTTCTCAGAATTGATCTCAGACTCATTAGGATGAGATGTAGTCTGTTGCTTATAGAAAGCATGGCTTCGCTGTGGAATTCCCAGTGAATGGCTAGCATACTTTGAGTATTTTTTGTCCCTTTTAAGTTCCCATAGGCTGGTTTTATACCGATTTAGGGGAGGACTTTCAAGAATCTGTTTTTGCCAAACCAAAGAATTATATATATAAAATAATTCCATGTATAAAAACACCATGTTTGTTTTTAAGAGAGATTGGTTGTTTGATGTAATACATGCAATCAGGAGAGATTGCCCAAGACTTGTAATTTAGCCAGAGAAGCCACTGGGTGTCATTTTAGTGGAATGGTAGACGTTGTCTAGCAGACTTTCTGGGGATTATCTCATTCAACAGGGATGAGTACCTTTAATTCATTTTTTGTTAAGCAGAGAATTGTAGAAGTTAATACGTACAAAACTGTCATGTAAATAATTATTGTCCATAAAAGTGCAAAAGTCTTTCATCTGATGCAATTGATTTCCCAGTTCTAGAAAACATGACATTTTATTGCTTTATAGCTTATTAGTTTTACATTTATTAGCAGACTTATTTTAACATTTCTGACTACTTAAACTTTTTCCTTTGAGCTTAACATCTTACTGAATCTCATTAATTTCTTTGCCTCTACACAGCCACACTTTCTAAATATTATAATGCTTTCAAATATTTAAAAATATAAAAGACATAGATTATATATTCTATGTTGTACACATATAATTGTACATACATATAATTGTACCGTGGATAGCTTTATGGAGGAGCTTAGGTGGCTTGCATGGCTTGAAGTCTCTTGTAAAAGCGTGTCTCCTTACACAGTTGATGGTAACAGTGCTTGCCAGTCAGATAACTGTTTTTTAAAACTGGCCTCAGGGTGCCTGGATGGCTTTGTGAGTTAAGCTGTTGACTCCTGATTTCCACTGAGGTCATGATCTCAGTTTCATGAGTTCAAGCCCCGTGTCGGGCTCCTCGCTGACAGTATGGAGTCTACTTGGGATTCTCCCTCTCTCTCTGCCCCTCCCTTACTCACACTGTCTCTACCTTTCTCCAAAATAAGTAATAAATAATAACTTTAAAAGAAAACTGGTCTCTTACCTGACTTTTATCTCATACAAGATGTACAGACATTGAAAATAATTGTTTGGAAACTTTGATATGGCTGTGGCATTCAGTCACATATAATTCTTATATATTTTTAAGTAAAATAATTAATTGATTACAATATATATCAAAATTAATTGTTTGGGTCATAAATTTCAAAGTAACATTCCATACAAGATTAAAAATTAGATCACCCAAACTCCGGTCCTTCACAGTGGTGGAGATGAATGAGGTTCCAACCTAATTTATATTACATAAACTTCTCATCTATTCTTCTGGACAACTTTTTATGTGTGGCCAGATAAAATATAAGGTGTTTGAGGAATGAACTGTATGATTCTCCCATCAAATGATAAAAGGCATTGCTGTTACACCTCCAATACAAAGTAGAAGACAATTATTGATTCAAAAATGAAGAAAGGAGGAAAAAAGAAACTGAGACCTGTCTGGACTATAATCTGGGAGATTAGGCAAAGACTGTGTGGTACCCAAAATCATTATTTTATCTAGACCAAGTGCTCTTTCCTTGAGCTGCCCTTAAATCCAAAGGATTTGTAGCCAGATTCAAGCACTGTAAGATCTACTCTAAGGTAGTATATATCTTCTTATAAAATTGTCTGTTTTTAAAAATCCAGTTACAAAAAGAATCATTTTGAGACTGAAAGCAACTCAAGATTGTCTATTATTGTTCCCTTCTCCCATCCTGCCAAAGAGAATATCTAGTCCAATTTTCTTTTTCCTTCCCTAAATTAAAGAGCAATAATTGTGCCTGTGGACAACTGCCAGGTATGTTTATATAATGAAGAATTGGGAGCAGAAAACAAACAAACAAAACACCAAATGACAACAACAAAAAAACCCTCAGAGCTGATGGAGGAGCAAGTTTCTGAGGAGTGTTACAGGTCTGCCATGTCGGAAGAAGAAAGAATTTTATTAGTATTGTGCCTGGAAACACTTCACCCTTTTTCAAGACATGTAAGTAAAGATTTTAAACTATTTGATGCAACTTGGTTGTTTGGATTCTATTCCTTTGGTCGTAACACTGCTCTCCGATTGAAACCAGGGGAGGGTTTATAAGAGGAGTTTTCATATAAGGAGTATTTTACATCTGCAATAACTAAGTTTTCCTTAGCATAAAGTCTCACTAATGAAGGGTTTTATTTATTAAACCTTGGGTATTTTGTTAATGTTACCTGAGAATAATAAATTGGCTCATCAAAATTGATGCCAGTAATTTGTGTGCACTTCAGACTACACACTCAGAAGTATTTTAACAGGACTATCACCTTTGACCTTGACTTTGGAATTTGGCTTACAGCAGAGTTCATAACTATCTAAAGAACAGAAACAAAATCTGTTATGTGCACTACAAAGCCTCTGAGTACCCCGTCACTCAGTGCTTTGCACACAGGCAGGGGGAATCCCCATAAAGCCAATAATGCTTCCAACTTAAAAAGTAAATAATTTTACATTTACATTGAGCCCTATAATATCTGACACTAGGAGAAAGGCCTAGTTTTAGAAATGCCTAGTTTTTGTGATTAGAAAGAAAACAGTACTGTCTTGGAATGGAGTCAGGCCAAAAGGGTTAGTAAGAAGAGATGAAGTCAAGAATAATGTTAAGAAAGGCCTGAACGCCAGTCAGAAGGGCATTCCTATAATCCAGATGTGAGTGGCAAAGACCTTTTAAATAATGATGGTGTTTGTGTGAATAGGCTAGAAGGGGAAGCTTTTAGAAATCTCATAATAAAGAATAGCAAGTAACTAATGATTACAGTGAAAGTCTAGAAAAAAATTTTAAGAAATACAAATATTATAGCCTGGGAAATGAGGAAAATGGTGGCCCTGTTGAGAGCCATTTTTTGTTTAAGTCAGAAGACTCTTGCCTCAAGCTTCCTTTTTGGTATTCCATACCTAAGTATCTAAAAGAAGGAAACACTATAAAATTATGAAACACTTTTTTTAATAGAAATGACTTATAATTTAGGTTCCACATTTTATAAGATCAAATAATAGAACCACTAAAAATATTCACTACTGCATAAAGAAGCAAAAATTGATTGAACAATAGTAGTAGTCATGGTTACCTACATGCCATCACTACACTATGATTATACAATTCATTTCTATGAATAACACAATTATAGTCTAACATAATACAAAATAATCTTGCAACGAAAGTACAAAAAAAAAAAAACCCCACAGAAACTATTTAAATCAACGAGGCCCACAGCTTCTCAATATAAACTTGCATTCCCTGTGTGAGTAATCCAACCATTCTATATGCATCCCCTTCATTTTATGATCGCGCTTCATATAAATAATGACCAAATTATTCATGACAGCCCAAGGTATAAAATGTGGGGGTTTTTGGAAAAAATATAACCAAATTCAGAAGAGAAGCAAGAAACTCACCCTTTCCTAACTAGGTCAGCATTATAACATCAGCTATTATAATTAATGATGGTTAAGTGTTATTTATAGATCATGAAATTTTTGTTGATTTGCTTTCCCTAATATATTTTCACATCTTTAAACATACATTACCAATGCCTAGTCCACCAATCCTTGCCTATCATGAAAATAAATTTTGATTTGTTTTAATGTCCTTTATTTTAGATTATTCAGTATTACATTTCTATATCATATTGTAAAATTCCTCTCATCTTGTTAGTTACTTGATAGGCTGAACATACAAATTTATGCACAATGGCAATAGAAAATGCTGCTTCTGAGACTGTGGTATTCACAGGTAGTCAGAGTGGACTCAATTACATCTTTAAACATAATTGATATAATTGAATTACACCATAAAGAGATGGGTTTTCATCTACATGATTGATATAGTGGTTATGAAAACAGAACACTATTTATAAGTTGAATAATTGCATTAAATTTGTGAAGCAGAGGTAGCTTAATATAAGAGGCAGCATGAGGTACTCAATAGAGCACTGGGCTTTGTATTTGAAAATCTAGATTCTTTTCTGAGTCTGACATCCATTTGACTTCCGGTAAGTGACTTAACTTATTTCAGCCTAGTTTCTTCTGAGGAGTTGATGCTAAATGACTCCTTCTGGTACTAAAACATTATGACTGAAAGTAATTCTGTATACTAGCTACATAGCTCTTCAGTTACTAGAAATCTCATGTAATGGTTTTGTGTATATCTTCTCTCTACCAATTTGTCTCAGCTCTTACATGCATTGGGAAAATTTCAGATCACAAATTGTCTCACTGAGTACTGTGAACCTGAAAAAATGCAGCATATACTCTTCCAAAATATACGGACAATGTCCAGCAAAACGACAAAGGTATTGTTTGGGATTTCCAAAATCAAACGTCTGGACTCAATCTGCAATGACTTAATCCCATATTCATCCATAGTTCTTTCTCCTTTGGAGAACTATGTTACATGGCTGCTTCTTAAAGAAGCTAATGAAGTTCTGAATAAATCATATATGTCCTTTCTGTGCTTTTGTAGTCCAGGAAAACTTCAGCTGATATGAAAGCGTTAACCATTCATCTGCAAATGAAATTGAAATGCATTTAATGTATATCCCTTTCTATAAGCCTGGCCTCTGAAAACTGGTAAGTCTCTGAACAAAAAGTACATGATAGCCAGGTGAAAGCAATTATGATTGGTGACCTTGTGCAATAAGTACCTCCAATCACCACTGCAGACTGCTGCAGAGCTATACTGGATTCCCATTCAAGAATGGAGTTGACTTCTATTTCAGCATAGACTCAAGCTGTGCCTATAGAAACCAGTTTGATCAGCTGATTTTTTTCTTAAAATTTTTTTAATGTTTATTTTTGAGAGGGGGGAGGGGCAGAAAGAGAGAGAGAGAGGGAGACACAAAATCAGAAGGAGGCTCCAGGCTCTGAGCTGGCAGTACAGAGCCTGACACAGGGCTCAAACTCACAAAGTATGAAATCATGACCTGAGCTGAAGTTGGATGTTTAACTGACTGAGCCATCTGGGCGCCCCAATCAGCTGATTTTTAACCTCTATCTTCTTCATTCAACTCTACCTTTCTTTATTATATTGTTCCCAGTAACACATTAGGCTCAATTTCCATTCCCTGCCCCCTTCAGTCAAATGTTTACTGTTCATAGAGCTAGCTTGAAGACATCTTTTAACATAAGACAAGAAGGCTAAACTGAGTTGGGTCCCTAAATACCAAAGAAGGGTTATTAGGTCTCCAAAAGGCAGTGTCCATAAAAGGTTAAGAACATGGTACTTGGAATTAAATAACCATGGATTCCAGCCCCTTCCCTGGGAGTAACAAAAAGGAACTCCTTCTTTTGTATTATCACTTTCCTCATCTACAAAGTGTTACCACAAAAGTTGTACTTACTCTATCAGTTTATGTTATAACCAAATGAGATAATTCACAATACATGTAAAGTGCTTAACATAGGACCTGAACATAGTAACTTCTCAATATTAAGTAAAGTGGGAGACATGCAAACACGTTACTGACGAAAACATATCAGTTATGAAATATTAGATTTTGTATATGAATTTCTGAAGCAACATATGTAAACTTGTTCACTGGGAAGCTCATTAAATCTTTCTATGTTTACTTTATAGCTCAACTAAAGTAAGCACCAAACTCAAACGGCATGACCCTATCCATACATTACACTCAAAAATCTTGAGTGTATAGGATAGTGGCTTAAAAGTGCTTTCAATTTAAATATATTATTGAATTTGAACATTTTCAAATGCTGGTTCAAATTCACAGAATTTGACTGTTGTGCCCACTGACATAGCAACTTCTTCATCTATAGATCGACAGTACTTTTGGGTAAAAAGCTTTCATCTTCTCTTTGTCTGCAAGTGAAATTGCTTATTTCTAAACTGTCACTTGTTCATGGCGGTTTATATATGGTCTCCTGGCATTTTATGGTACATCCTGCTCATATTTCCTAAAATTAGCTGGCAAATGGAATTCCTAAGAGTAGCAATGTGCTTTCTGGGTCATCATATGTAATGTACCATTATGTAAAGACATTCGTGAGAACCTGCAGAATCCAAGGGAAGAGAAGCGATTTGCCCAAGGCCACATTGGACTGTGCTAGAATTGAGATCATCTGGGTCCTGGACCGGCCAACCTTCCCGTCACATCAGCATCTTGCTACTTCCCTCACGCTTAGTGAAGAGGGAAGAATGATGCATCCTCGCAGAGTATGAAGTAGTAATAATGCTTTCTTCCCATTTCATTTCAATGATCCTACATAAAGCAGAGAAGTAGGCAATCATCTCCTTTCTTTTCTACCTGCCTGTCTCTAGAATGTATGAGGTTCAGTTAGTAGGACATTCTTTCCCTATTTCCCATCCCTTCCCGGGACCGTTATAGAGCTAGATGTTAGCAGATAACTCAATTCACAGAGAGGATTTTCAGAGGACCAGAAGAGAACAGAACTGGCCATAGAGTCCTGAATAGTGCTCCAGGAGCAAGTATCTATGGAATCTTTCTTTCCACTCACTTGCTTTCCACTTAACCCCGTTACTGTGTTAGCAATAAAAGATCACTCCCTCTGTAGGATTTAATAGCTAAAAATTAGGAAAGGTCTTTTAGAAGATATATTGTGTAGCTTTCTTCAATTTATACTGCGTACATTATAGCTATTTTAGACTCTCAGTAAATATTTGTCAAATGAATGAGCAAATGCGTTTGCACTGTTAGCATTATAGAGCTAATAGCCTGCCTGCACTGAATAGAAGCTTGTAGTTCCCTGTATGGTGACACCACGTTTCCACTGAAGTTTTCTTTATCCAGACTTTATCTTTTGTTATGATATATGGGACTAATAGAACACCAAGTGATATACTCAGTTGATGTTCCAAGTAGTAGAAAAATAGGTAACTATGACTAAAGATGAGAAAATTGGATTTGACCACTATTGACATAAAAAGAATTTGAAAAATCAATGAATTTCATAATTACAAATGACAGTGTTGCCTAAAGGTAAAGTGTTAACAATGCATCTTTCTTCAAGTCAGACCCTGATAATCATAGTATATAAAACTATATTTTAAGACAAGTGTATTTTATTTTATTTTCAGTTTATTTATTTTGAGAGGGAAGAAGAGAGAGAAGGAGAGAAAGAATCTTAAGCAGGCTGTATGCTGTCAGTACAGAACCTGATGGGGGGCTGGATCTCAAAAATCATGAGATCACGACCTGAGCCAAGATTGTGAGTCAGATGCTTAACCAACTGAGCCACCCAGGTGCCCCAAGACAGGTGTATTTTAAATCCAAAAGAACACTACCCAGAAACCTCACCTGTTTTTTTCTATTCATGTCATATATATGAAAATATATTAGGACAGAAGCAGTGAAAGGATATGTAGTAACAATTGTTGTAGATCCTGATGCCCTTAGGATCCTTTTGGGACAACCGGACTGTGTTAAATTGCCAATGCTATGCCAAGAGTCTTCTACAATCTAGGATTCTTTCTTAGCAAATAACTTATTTCTTCTTGCTCTTACTGGAGGAAAAGATGAGAATACTGAATATAAAGGGGATTTCTCATTTATGCATTGAGAAAAAAAGATATTTTAATGTTACGTATCACTGGGAGATGAAACAAAGAATCTAGTTGTTAACAAATTTTCAAAGGGACTAGATTAAGTAGAATATTAATTATGTTCTTAAAGAAAATATCTGGAAATAAATGGAAAATATCTGGAAATAAATATCTGGAAAGGAAGCAAACTTCCTTTCTGCTTATCCCTTTGTAATTTTTTAATTGGATGTTAAAAATTAAAGAAGTGTTTTATGAAAAGGAAAAACATTTTGAAATACTGATTCATTCATTCCATGTTCTCTGTAAAATGCTATTTTTAATTTCACACAGCTATTCATTTTTTACTTATGAAAATATCAACTATCTGAGGCATAAGGCAATAAAAATGCTTTGATTACAATTAATTGTTGTGTGCAATGAATGAGAAATAGAATTCCTTATTAGAAAAAAAATAATCAGGGGCGCCTGGGTGGCTCAGTCGGTTAAGCGTCTGACTTCGGCTCAGGTCATGACCTCACAGTTCGTGAGTTCGAGCCCCACAACGGGCTCTGTGCTGACAGCTCAGAGCCTGAAGCCTGCTTCACATTCTGTGTCTCCCTCTCTCTCTGCCCCTTCCCTGCTCATGCTCTGTCTCTCTCTGTCTCAAAAATAAATAAACATTAAAAAAAATTTAAAAAAAATCAAAGCAGTAGATAATAAAAAACAGGTTATGAAAAGTTCTTTAAACGTAAATTGCTCTTTTCCGTGTTTTTCTCTTTTAATAGTCCAGATTATAAATCCAATTGAAAAAAATCAACCAAAAGTGATATATAAGTGAATTATATTATTTTCCCCAAGTTTTAACATTCTCATCAAATATTCTAGTCTTTAGGCTAAAATAGGGATAGCAACTTTACATACCACTGGTATTGGGACATTTTAGTACTGATATAAAATATGCATTATAAGAACTTTAGTTAAATTGTGTTGTGTTTAAATTTCATCAGTAGGGAATTGTCCAGTATGATTCTTTAAAAATAAATTGATAGTCTCTCAAACATAAGCTATTTGCTTTCTTGTAAAACTAATTGAAGTCCTATGGTGTTTCCCTCTCACAGTATTCAAATAATGTTTACAAGTTCTCTAAGGTAGGTTGAGAAACTCAGAACAGAAGAGAGAATAAAGTATATTGACAGTTAAATATTAATAACAAATGATTGCTTCAGACAAAAACATCCCCCAGTTTTCCATATGTTTTCCTTAATGGTTAAACATATTTAACTAAATCTTGGTAAACTGACTGTAAAAGCCCTTTTACTCTTACTGAGAACTATTCACAGCGAGCAGAGTTAATGCAGGCTCATCAAGGAAGCCACAGCACTCTCTACATTAGGACTCTGCTCTGCGCCCCTGCTTTTAGCCCAATTATCCCAGGTTGTGAGATGACGAAGGACACTGCTCCCAATCTCTGATTCTCTTGATTTTTTATGTCTCTGTGATATTACCATCAATTTATCCAGGGGTTCTCAAAATTAACCAATCGTAAGGGTCATACTGGAGCTTCTTAAAATCAGATTCTAGGATCCTTCCACAGGGGGCTATGATTTGCTTTGTACAGGGTGGGTCTCCTAAATCTACATTGTAACAAATCGGTAAGGTATTTCTTATGATCAGGCAAATTTGGAAATAATATCCACTCCTCTGCTTTTCTTATCTCCTGAGGATGATGTCTCTCACCCCTTTGTCATTCAAGTCCATTGCACATTCTTTCCTGTGCACATCCGCATGTAATCTTTCTTCCATCTTTCTTCCCATTTCTGCATCCTTGGGTCTGCACCTATATGCTTTCCTTTTGTAGGGCAAATCTCACTTCCCCATTTTCTTCAAAAGCCTCCAGGATTAGAGTATCTTCCCCCAAAGCTATGGCATTTAGGGACAGGAAATGAGTAGAGGACCAGCAAAGGTTATATGGACAAGGAGCATACTAGAAACAATAGATGCTCAAAGCAGGAAGACTGGAGGAAAAAGACAGGGAACAGAGCAAGGACCTGAGCAAGAAGAATGCAAGTTTACAAAACAGGGTGGGAACCTAAGCCTGTGGCCAGTGACATTACATGGAGGACATAGTGCGCTGTGTGCCGGGTTAGGATGATAAAGGGCAGACAGTCTGTTTCAGGAGGGATAGGCCAACAGGGCACTAAGACAGGTACACAAACAACTGTCATTCAAGATGGAATATAAGGAAATGGTTTTTTAAAAGTCTTTTGGTACTAGCATCCTGAAGAGGGAGAGGTCACAAATATTTTAAATGGTTGGGATCATCTTAATGGCAAAATGGCATTTAATCGAGTTCTGAAAGACGGGTCAAACTGTGAAAGGCGCAAGAGGAGAGCAAATTCTTTCATCAGAGGCAATTAATTAATGGCTGAATGAATTAATCAGTGAACAAAGGAAATGAGTTAGAGCAAAAATTGGTAACCCAGGGATGCTGGGTGACTCAGGAGGTTAAGAATCCGTCTCTTGGTTTTGGCTCAGAGCATGATCTCATGGTTCGTGAGTTCAACCGCCGGGTGGGGATCTGTGCTGACTGGGCTCCCAGCTGACTGTACAGAGCCTGCTTGGGATTCTCTGTCTTTCTCTGCCTCTCCCCCATTCGTGCGAGCGTGCGCGCAACGCACTCACACACACACACACACACACACACACTATCTCTCTATTAAAATAAATTAAAAAATAAACTTTAAAAACAAGTTAGTAACACAAATACCATTTCTAGATAGGTGATATTTTTCAGGTTTCCAGATGGCCGCTCCTAAACATAAAATGACGCTCTCAAGGCAATACAGATGTTTATGACACACAGATATTTTACACAAAATATCTAGGGATATATGTCCCATATAATGATTAGAATTAGAACTTTAGTTCCTATCTAAAAATAGGAACAACTTCCAACAACCTCTTTATTAGGATTGTGTTGCTCTATCAAAAAAAAAGATTATGTAGTAGTTTAAATAAAACTCTTTGCCTTTTAAAGAAATAGTATAATTTTCTTTGAAGCCCTAAATGAGGCTGAGCCAGAGGTAGGAAACTAAGACTTGTGAAATTAACATATTTGTGAAATCAATCACATCCCGTATTAACTGAATGTAATGATAACTACAAAATAAGGCGACCCCTTTAAATAAATAATAGTAAAAAACAAGCATGTTAATTTAATGTTTGATTTGATGATCCTTAAGGTAGGTTTCAAATCTAGTTCTAGTTCTCGGTGAAACAATCGCTTTGTTAACAGTTTGGGATAGTAGCCCCCAGCTCACACTTTAAGCACTCCACATGTGTGTTAGTAAAACACATTGCTTTTAAAAGTTACACAAGTACAGCATAGCAAATACAGTCAGTGGTATGGAAATAGTATTATACAATGGCAGATGGTCACAACGCTTGTGGTGAGCATCACATAACATATAGAGTTGTTGAATCGCAATGCTGCACATCTAAAACTAGTGTCACAAGTGTGTCAACTCAACGTCAATTTTTTTAAAAAAGATTAAAAACAATTATGCAGAACAGGGTTTTGGGGGGCTTCTTAACCTTTTTACTTTAGTTCTACTTAGTTAATATACAGTGCTATGTTAGTTTCAGGTGTACAATTTAGTGATTCGACACTTCCATACATCAGCCATTATTTATCACACCAGGTGCACTCATTCATCGCAATCACCTATTTCACCCATCCCCTCACCCACCTCCCCTCTGGCAACCATCAGCTTGTTCTCTATAGTTAAGAGCCTGTTTCCTGATTTGTCCACTGCTCCATTGTTATGGTTCTTAAATTCCACGTATGAGTGAAATCATATGGTGTTTATCTTTCTCTGAATGACTTATTTCATTTAGCATAATACTCTAGCTCCATCCATGTTATTGCAAATGGCAAAGATCTCATTCTTTTTTATGGCTGAATAATATTCCTTATGCAGACCATTTTTCAGAAAGAATTGTATTCAATGCGCTATAGCATATACAGTTTACACACACACACACACACACACACACACACACACCTTTTACCAGGCACATCTGTTGAATCAGAGGAAGGAAACGACAGATGTAGGTATCTTCCAACCTAAATATGGTGGTGAGGGCCTCAGTTCTGGCTCAGTCTTAATCCTGTCTGTACTTTGTATCTCACTATGTCAAGATTTTCAAATTCCTTTTGAGGCCATTTACATGTTTGCTACTTAATGGAGTACTGATTTTTTTTCTTGGTCATTCTATGTTGTGGATGTTTAAAATCCTTTTAATAAGAAAACAGCCACATTATAGCTTTAAAGTAAATAAAATGTGATAACCAGACTCTTTACATAGGGCACAGACTTTAAATGCTGTCTAATGTAATTTGTTACATTTCAACAGTATTATTTCAGAACCTCCCATTCAGAGTGATCATCCATAAAAACCACATACTGGTTCAAGTAGGCATGGTAAATGTAATGTTAACAGATAACTTAAAAAAAACACCTGAGGGGAATAGATAACTGTGTATGTTCACTAAAATGTGTCAGAAGGATACTCAAAGAACATTAAATATGAGGAGGAATTACAATCAAGAGCCAGTAAACAAGAATAAAAGAAGAGAACACTCTGGATGTAAACACTAGCAATGGAGTGGCCTGGCAGAAATTCAAGCAATAGTTTTCCCAAAGGACGAAAGCTTTAACCTTACATAATGCAAGTTCCTTTAGACAGAAACATATAATATAAGGTCACTATTTTATGTAAAAATAGTGGATGGAGTTAGAAGATATTTTCTCTGAAAATGCACATAATTTCTGGTCAGAGAAATTTTTCTCCTATTATTAAGATCAGGTTAGAATGGTGCATTTGTAGAAATTAATGAACCAATGCTGATACATATTATCTACTACAGTCCATGGCTGATTAAGATTTTCTTAGTTTTTACTTCATGCCTGTTTCTATTTCAGAATTTCATTAGGATACCACATGACATCTAGCCATCATATTTTTTAGATGCTCTAAGCTGTAATGGTTTCTCAGACTTCCCTTGTTTTGGGTGACCCTGACAGTTTCGAATAGTGGTCAGAGATTTTTCAGAATATCTCTCAACTGGCAATCATCTGATGTTTTTCCCATGATTGGACTAGGGTTATGGGGTTTGGGGAAGAAGAACACAGGTAAATAGCCATCTTCATCAGGCCATGACAAAGGTTCACTGCTAATGTTAAACTTTCTCACATGGCTGAAGTGGTGTTTGTCAGCATTCTCTACTGTAAAGTTACTCTGTTTTTCCTGCTTTCCATATTACACTCTTTGGAAGGAAGTCACCAAGCATAGCCCAGACTTGAGGAGTGGGCAGGTATATTCCCCTTCAAAAGGGCTGAATCTCTGAATAAATCAATTGGGATTCTACTGCACAACAAACTTGTCTATTCTCTCACATATTTCTTTATTCAATCAGTTATTTATATCATTATGGAGTCATGGATATTTATTGTACACTTTGAGTTAGAATCCACTACTACCTGATCTATTTTGTTTCTCAAATTATTCCAGTTTTGAACATTGGGAGCTATTTCAGTTGACTCCTGTCTCTGACATACATCCATCAATGTGGTATTTTTGAGCACTTCCTCACTTTCTGGCCTAACAAGATGCCCCAGGGTAATCTCGTACATTCCCTGCCCAACTCTAGAATTAGGCAATCAAGCATTTCTCTAACGAGTCTTGGTTTCTTTTATTGGAGAATGATACTAGAAATCAAGGTATGAGTGCTAAGTGTGCTCATTGCTACTGGGGCACCACTGCTTTCCAGTACCTCTCAGGTGACAAAACAAGAGAATGTGTGCGTGTGTGTGCTAGCCTGTATATGTGCATACACACATGTATGCCTAAACGTACTTCTCTCCTTGCTCATCTGTAGTCTCCCACCCCAACAGAAAGAAATCAGGATCCACCATTTGCCATCCATTATTTACTTAATTATCCAAGGCTCCAATGATTAATTTTAAGGTTAGAGCCAGATCCTATTGTTTCTCAAATCTGTATTGTGTTTAAACATCATATAACACATAATTTAAGGATTTAAATAGAGATATACCCCCTTCATTCTCTCATGTCCATATCACCAGCAACACATGGTTTAAAAACCAAGCAAGTCAAGGGGTACCTGGGTGGCTCAATCACTTAAGCATCTGATTCTTGATTTTGGCTCAGGCCATGATTTCATGGTTCATGAGATTGAGCCCCATGTGGGGCCCCATGCTGACAGCACACAGCAGCTTGGGATTCTCTCTCTCCCTCTCTCTACTTCTCTCCCGCCCCCTGCCACCTCTCTTTCTCTCAAATATAAATAAATAAATAACTTTTAAAAAAGCAAGTTTTGCTCTGGGGTTTGTTCTTGTCCTCAGTTAGTTATATAACCAGTGGGACCAAAATTACATATAGGTTGTGCTCTAAGTGTTTGCTTTCCAGTCAGTCATTTAGAAGTTGTGGCTTTTCTTTTAATTGAAACAAATTTATACAACAGTAAGATTTCTAGGCTAGCCCACAAAGGCCTATTTAGCCCAGAATACAGTTGTAAGAGTATATATTCGCAAATTAAAATAATAGGAAATATAAAGGGAAAACATTAAAACAAATAAGCAGTAGTCTTGTATTAATCTTAGATATAGATATTTAGGAAAGCAGAGAGAGGTTGGGAGTAGCAAGTCCATTACATGCAGAGAAAACATCTGTGAAAGAGAGAACCAGCATGGTGACTTCTGAGATTGCTGGAACACACAGGGTGTGATGTAGAGTGGATTTTAATGAGCCTGGACAGGCAGGGAGTGATTTCATTATTGTAGGCTTTATATGCCATGCTAAGAAGATTGGATTTCAATTTAGAAGAATGAGGAGCTCACGAAGAATTGTATGCAAAGGTATGGCAGGGTCTGAGTTGTGTCTTAAAAACATTACCCGGATGAAAATCTTTTTTTTTCCCAAATGTTTACTTGTTTATTCTGAGAGAGAGAGAGAGAGTAGGGGAGGGGCAGAGAGAGAAGGAGAGAGAGAATCCCAAGCAGGCTTCGCACTGAGCTGAAATCAAGAGTCAGACACCAACTGAGCCACCCAGCCACCCCTACCCTGATGACAGTCTTAAGGATGAATAGGAAAGGGGTGACAATGGAGGCAGGATAAATTAGGAAAATATTGAAATGATGAAAAAAATAGATGAAGGCCTGATATAAGTTAATAATCCAACAATCTTGAGGAAGAGTGGCCAGGCATGAGAGATGATAGACACTTTGTTAATAACTAGTTGCTGTCACTGCAGTGAAGGAGGAACGAACCTCTATGATTTCTCTTTACTGGTTTGAGAGATGAAGAGGTTAACGTGGGCATCTGTTGGTGCATTAATCAAGAAAGAATATGGTAGAAGTTTGGATAAAAACATAACAAGTACTTTAAAAACCTGATTTCCATACAGAGAAAGACAGATACCATATGGTTTCACTCTTATGTGGATCCTGAGAAACTTAACAGAAACCCATGGGGGAGGGGAAGGAAAAAAAAAGAGGTTAGAGTGGGAGAGAGCCAAAGCATAAGAGACTGTTAAAAACTGAGAACAAACTGAGGGTTGATGGGGGGTGGGAGGGAGGGGAGGGTGGGTGATGGGTATTGAGGAGGGCACCTTTTGGGATGAGCACTGGGTGTTGTATGGAAACCAATTTGACAATAAATTTCATATATTAAAAAAAAAACCTGATTTCCACCAAAAGTAATCTTAAGCATTCAAGTATTTTTATACTAATTAATAGCAGCAGTGATTTCCTAGGATATCTGGCAGAAAATGGCAAACAGAGAAGAGTACAAAGGTGTTATGGAGAATTCATATGTATTTAGAAGGAAAAATTATCAAAGATTTACTTTCATAACTCTAAGCAGTGACAAACAGAAGAAGTGAAGTGAAGATAGCACACACTGGAGGTCCCTGAAAGGGAAGGAAAAGATCAACAGACACCCAGTGAGTCACCAAACCAGGCTCCAGCCAGGAGTTGGCACCTTCAGTATAGCTGGAGCATACTGGAATTTGGGGACAGAATTGCCTAGGGGAAGAAATGTGCAGTGGGTTATTTCTTCATATAAAATCAAACTTGAGTCGCATGCATTTTTTAGGAGAGTAGAATAACACCATGAATCATTTTAGTTGTCATTTCTACTCATAAGGGTTTCCTGGGATCTTCTTGGGGTATAATTTAATAAAATTAAAATCTGCCTCATATAGACAGATAGTATGTCTGTTATAGGTCTATAACTGCAGTGTATTCCATTTGTGACTTAAATTTCATAATTACTTGTAATAATTTTTTAGACCAGAAGTCAATTTTCTAACCACTTAATCTCATCTCTGATCCATTTTCCTACTTGCAAACCAAAGACCTTCCATCTATGACACCTCTATCCTCCCTCTCTCATTCAATCTCTTACTGCTTACCACACCTGTGGGTATAGAGAGAAGAGAACCATGGCAATAGGAAAACAAATAATGTGCCAAGATCTCTGGAAATCTGAAGCTCTAGAATGACCAGTCATCACTTAGTACCTACTTTTTTGTTGGTAAACAAAATAAAGCAAATGACATTATCAACAACAAAATCAAACCATCAGATCTTTCTTCATGTGTATTAATTGATTCCGATTCAGAAACTGATATATAGCCTGCAATTAATGTTCATATTTTGTTCCTTTTCTATGCACAATAGATCCACAGGAAATTGATGAATAGGTGAAGTTTTTATACACTTCGCTTATGTTAACCTTATTACACTAATGAATGGGATAAAAATAAATGAATATGGTTAAACCAAAGCAAAAAAAAAAACCAATTTGAGAAACTGTGGTGGCATGGAAACCTGAGAGAACTTGTAGTGAGAAAAGTGATAATGCGCATGCACAAGACATGGTGAGACAAAATGTCAGACAGTGAGACTGACTAGTTATGTGGGTTGATATGCACTGTGCAAGACCTTGAACCACCAAACTAAGGAGTGTGGCTTGTGCCCAAGCTCTAAGTACTTGAGGTATAATTGTATAGATAACTTAATCATTTCACAAGATCATTTTTTGGGGGGTAGGTAACTATGTGAGTAGTATGAAAAATGAGCTGATACTAAATGTGGAGAAAAGTATGTGAAAGAGAAGATTGAGAAAAGGAAACCAGGCAACCATAGCCAATGACCTATTTCTCTGAGGCTGGGACAACCTGGAGGACTGAGGAGATCAGACATTCCCAGTGGTGCTAGAAACTGGCAGGGCCCTGTCCTGTCAGGATTCAACACTACTCACATGTGGGTGTTGAAACTTAGACTAGTGGAATTAAATGTAGAGCAAAACATCATGTGTTTTGTAAAACTGTAACTCCCTGACAAGTGGTGCTATATGAATACTTAGAAGTACCATGGACACACCTCAGTGGCCACCAGAGAAACAAAGGGGCAGTCAGCTGGGGGATCAACTCTGAGATGTACAATTTTGCCGCCCTTGCTTCAGTCAATGTAACTCCTTTGCTACTGATTGTTTTTTTAATTTTCATACAGGACCCCTGATTAAGAATTTGATTAAAGAAATATTTCTGTGGTTAAAAAAGCAAAATTAAAAACTAACAGTGTGCAAGGCCCATATTTTCCAAAGCAGATTAAAAAAATTCCTTTGTATAGAATTCCTAAAGGATTCTTGATCCCAAGAGATTCATTTACTATTTTCTAAATTAGCTTTATGAAACACTTCTGAATTGTCTTCAATTTTCTAATTTTACCACAAAGATTTTTCCATGAACCATAACAGATCTATGGACAACCACTGAAATGATAACTTTAGGGTAAACAAAACATTTGGACCCCACTCCCCAATGTGATATTTATAGCATGGCCTGACAGTGAAGATCAAATGTTTGGAGTACGTTGCCTTCAATGTCAAGATGCTTTCAGGAGCATTTTCTGAAAATAGGCTTCTCAGGTGAAATCATGGTTTTGCCTGTATCCTAGCAAAATTTTGAGACAAATTAAGTAATGTCTATGTCACTGCAGTTGTCCTATCTCTAAAATGTGGGTCATAATAATATCCCCTACCTAGGGGGACAATGGGGATTGAATATTTGGAACAGTAACTTCAGGGAGAGGAGCTGTATTACTGTTAGCTATTATTATTTGCATTAAGGTAAGCCTTGGGTCTTATTAGGAAATTGAGCCAGCTTTTGGACTTTCTTTATCAGCATCTGCTCAGACTAGTACGCCATCTGGCAAGTTGTTATTTGCTTATTGCGTGTCTCTCCCTGCTGTAATGTATGCTCCTTGAGAGTAGAGTTTCATCTATTTTGTTTGTTGCAGTATCTCCAGCTTTTAAAAGGGTGCCTGGAAAATAATAGGAACTTAGTAAACATTTCTTGAATGAATGAGTGAATAAATTCTTATTCTACTGAACGAGTACTAATTCCAATGTCCTTTCCATGTCTCACGTATTGATACTCCTGGAAATGGAAAATAAATTACAAAGTCTGGGAAAGTAGAGAAACAGGTTTTTAAAAGAGAAGACTGGGCAGTTGCCTAGATGAATGAAAATTTGGGGCCAAAATCTGGAGGGTTTTTGAAAAATGTGCTGGAATGCTCTGTTCCCCATCTCTTCAAGACACTTTGGTAAAAAATTAAATTATTTTACAAGATTTTGGAAATTCTGTGGCATAATATCTTTGGAGACATGTCCTTGCCAAGCTGATTATCAGATGGCAGTGACATGGCTGCTATTTATTTATTTATTTATTTATTTTGCTCCTGTTGTCCATGATTGGCTTACATTCAAAGTCTACTTCAAAATTTTCTGTATCATCAATAAAATAAATATTTAGGTACAGTAACTTTGGATGAGAAGACAGAAGGTCTGTAAGCTTTTAGACTATTTTCAATTTTCTAGCTTTTTTACAACTTGAGCAAAATTGCTACCCTAAGTTTTCCCTAAGAACTGGTCAATTTTTGGAATTAGGTATTTAGAATCAAATTGGTTGTAAATGTCATAAGATAGTTTAAAAAACAATTGCACTTGTATGTTTTGATGTGTCAAAAGTACATAAAATACATGCATAGCCATCATCTTGGCCCATTTAATGAAATGAAAGAACTGTTATGAAAATAGGGAAGGATTTTTTATAATAATACTGCCATTTCATTTTACATAAACACTCCATGTCATGTTATATTTCAAAATTTTCTAGAATTGAGTTCATTTGGCAGAAGGCAATTAAATCAAATAAATTAATTGGGAAGAGTTAGCATCTGATGAAAGAATTAAATCACTCAGATTTAAAGACATTAACTCAAGCATAGCAAAAATTAAGTGTGAGATAATATTATTTACGATGAATTTCATGTAAGATGAAGAATCAATGAGGTAAAACTGATTTTATAAAGAAACTGTAATAGCATACGAAAATGCTTGTTATAATAAGCAAATAAATCAGCCTATACATATATTATATAATCAAAACTATGAAAAATCTGCTTAGGAAAAAAGCCTAGCATAAAAACATCTAATATTATATTGATAGTGAAAGCTTGTTAAAGAGAGCCTGATCACTTGTTTCTCTTCAAATGTTTTGTCTCCGTTGCTCAGAATAAATACCAATTCATTTTAAAATAAGAATAAGATCAAGTAAATAAGTGTGTTTTAAATGAATAAAACAGAGCCTTGATCTTATAATGCCATTGCTTTTCTCAAAAGCCTCTATGAGACCCTGTATTTCTATTTATACATTATAGACCTGTTCCAGCAGGCATGTGGATTTTCACTTGTTCAAAATGAGCAGATGCTCATTTCTGGTTGCTTTGTTAGCAATTTTTTGGGCAGCTGGATGGTAGCTTTGTACAAATATTTGGGAGATGACAGCAATTCCACCTTATCTTTAGTGCATGAAGGAACAACTCTTTTTGGATCACTGACTTTTTTCTTGTTCATTGAATTATGCAGGCCAACTAGCTAATACAAACGTTAATATTTCATTTTACTAGTTCTGAATTTAATAAGCTCTTCTTTTTCTTAACTTTTGTTGTTGTTACTTCAAATGTCAACTTAGCTTCATCCAATCTTTGCAAAACACTAATCTGATCTTTAAGGATTTGGTAAAGCTAACAATCTGGCTCAAAATTTCTGAACTTCGAAATTCTTAGGAGAGAAAGGTGATTCAAGTGATTTGTAGATTAATGAAAACAAAAATTTATATAAAGAAATTACTGTAACTTTTTCATACCCTCCTCTGAATTGTAATAAAAACATTTAGAAAAAATAAAAGCAATGTCTCTTATGTTTTGAAAGCATTGGAATGAAATCCCCAATCTCATAGTGCAAAAAAAAAAAAATGTAAATAATACCAAAAACCTAAATGTTTTATAAACTAGTATGTTGTAATTAAATCAGGCATTTGTTATGTGACACTATTTTCCTTTAATAAATCATGTGGGGTCACCTGGATGGTTCAGTCGGTTGAGCCTCTCACTCTTGATTTTGGCTCAGGTCATGACCTCACAGTTGGTGAGATCGAGCCCTGCTTTGGGTTCTGCGCTGACAGCATAGAACCTGCTTGTGATTCTCCCTCTCTTTCTCTCTCTCTTTCTTCCCTTTTCCCACTTGCACACATGCTCTCTCTCCCTCAAAATAAATAAATAAATAAATAAATGTTTAAGAACTACATCATGTGGCCTTTACAACAAAACCAACAATTAAATACAACAAGAAAATTATGTTTATTTTCACTCTAGAAGTTTAAAAAGTACAAATGTTATTTTATGACTTGAATAATCTCTTCACAAATTTCTATGAACTCTGAGAAGTACTCTATGGCTATTATAAACAAAAGAGTTATACAAGTCCCAGTGATTAGTTTTCTGATTTCAAATAAGAAATTGTTTCAGGCAGAATTCTAAAAATGACCCACCAAGAATCTGTGCCCTAATTCCTAGGATTCTGAGTATGATGAGACAATCACATTTGATTTGTTACATTACACAGCAAAAAGAATTTTGTAGATGTAATTAAAGTTACTCATCAATTGACTTTGAGTTAATGAAAAATAAAATTATCCAAATGGGCCTGAAATAATTCCATGTGCCATTTCAAAAAAGAGATTCTCTCCTACTGGTGGCAGAAGAGGGAGTCAGATAACTTATCCATTGTTTAGATAGATGGGACCAGGAAATAAGGGTCTGAAAGCCATTCCTGGCCAACAGGCAGCAAGAACACAGAGACTTAGGTCCTACAACCACAAGGAACTGAATTCTGCCAACAATTTAAATGAGCTAAGAAGCAGATTTTTTTCCCAGAGCCTCTAGGTAAGAACCCAGCCGGGGCGACACCTTGTGAGACCCACAGCAGAGTACCCAACTGAGCTCACCGTGAGTTCTCATCTACAAAACTGTAAGAGATAATTAGATGTCATTTTAAGTCACTAAACTTGTGTTGCTCTGTTAAGAGACCACAGGAAATTAATACAGAAATTTAGATTATTTAAGCCCAGAGAGGACCTTAAACAACCATGTAATTCTCTCCTCACTGAAGATGCAAGGAAAAACTGGCAGGATGGAGGTGACCTCTGACCAGGACAGTTAACAGAGCAATGCAAAGAGAAAAACAAAAAAAAAGTTAATATTTAACCACTGATATTAAAAATACTGTCTTAAAGCAATACAATATACTTAAAACCAAATTTTTGGAAGAAGGAAAGGGATTGCGGATTTTCTAGGGTTCTTTAGCATCACTTAACACATCAATGGCCAGTTAGTGTATTAAATTTTTCGCCAGAATGTCCATTCCTAAAATTGGAATCAGAAAGGAGGAGGAGTTGATGTAGAGGAAATAAAAGAATAGCCAGGGCCTTATGACCCCTGAGGATTGCCAGGAGGATGAAGCAGAAGAGCGAGATAAGGGTAAAGAAAGAGAAATGTCAGGATACTCATTTTTTTTCTCATTTTCAAAACACTATCTCCAGGATTCTTTAAGTTTAGCTCTTTATTTCAAGCTATTAAATGATAGGCTGACATGGTTGTGGCCAAACCATATGTGAATCTAGAGGTGTGAAATGTTGAAGCAAAAAGGCATGATATTTAGCACTCTTGACCTTTTTTTTCATTTTTGAGAGAGAGAGTACACATGTGTACATGTGTGAGCAGGGGAGGGAGGGAGAGACAGAGAATCTTAAGCAGGCTCCTTGCTCACATAGAGCCTCACACAGGGTCAAGCTCAAGATCATGAGACCATGACCTGAGCCAAAATCAAGAGTGGGTTGATTAACCAACTGAGCCACCCAAGTACCCTGTCCCATTCTTGATTTCCATCTGGTGGGATAGGATCCTAGATCTTCTAAGAGTCTGGCTAAAGAGGCTGGCTTAGACACCTACCAGATAGGCTGTGAGGGAGGAGCCAAGTACTCTAGCAGCAAGACTGTAGGATGGATTACCTATAAAAGGTCACAGAGTCATGCCCATGGGAGCATCCAGGTCATCTACTGAGTCTGCTCAAGAAAGTTCCAAAAAGAACTCTGACTTCAGTCACAATGTTTGCATACTGCTCAAGGGGACCACATCCAAGAGGACTCCATTCACATGGTAAATCTGTGCATTCATTATGACAATTTTCTGACAGGTGAAAATCAAGTGTCTTAAGAAAGGGGTATCTTTTTCTAACACATATAAAGACATCATAATTTGTTTCCAAACAAAATTTGGAAAATAACGCAGCACACTCTTTTGAAAAATACCCAAAGACCTAAAATAAGTCACAATAATTATTTAATCAGATTTCATGCTTCCCATAATGTGCGAAAGGTCATACTTCTACAATAGATACTCTAATAAGTATCAAGATTTTGTACATTGAAAATATTTATTATATATTTGTTAAATGAAAAGAATGTCATAAAACTGTACATATAATACCATATTAATATCTTTTTAAATACTAGAAAGGTGGACAACCAAATAATACTAGTTATAACTGACTGGAACCATTATAAATGATTTATAATCTTTTTATTTCTCTGAATATTCCAAATTTGCTATTACTATATAAGAAAAATTATAGATAGATAGATGATAGATGGATTAGATAGATAGATAGATAGATAGGAAGAAATAATGACAAAATCTCTTGTACTATCATCATAAGAAGAAAGATTAGGGAGAGGGAAGAATGAGGAAGGATGTAAGTTCAAGTGACCAGTTTTAGGATTTCCAAGTGATTGCCTTGGTCCGGGCTCCATTCTGAAAATATCCATGATGCTAGTTCATTAAACTAGTTTGGGAGTTTTCCAAGGGTTCACATCAACTCTGTTTTGATTTCTTTCTCTGATCTCACAGTTTATGGGTTTGAGCCCCACATCATGGTCTGTGCTGACTGTGTGGAGCCTGCTTGGGATTCTCTCTCTCTCCCTCTCTCTCTCTCCTTCCCCCACTGATTCTCTCTGTCTCTCTGTCTCTCAATAAATAAATAAACTTTTTTTTAAAAAGAACAAATTTGTAGGTTATCTCTAGATATCACTAGACAAATGGTTACTGGAGACATCTGACTATAGTTATGTCCATATTCTAAATATATTAGCTTAGAGGACAGACTACATTCTTTATTGTTCTTCTTGCATAGCCTTTTCATGCTCTTGAGTGGAGCGACAAGCACTACAGCTCAGACTAGTCCTTGAGAGGTTAATTTTGGGAGTGTTTTCAGTCTTCTGTGCCCCTAATGGAAGGACACTAATGCAAAGAGGCCAGGATAAGCCTGATGTTTACTCCTCATGTTCATGGGCAATTAAGGTTGAGGTTTACTCACTCTTGACATGGTCAAAGTAGAGTTGCCTTTGAAATGCAATGAATAGCTGCTCTGGAGATACAGTAAGACCTAAGGAACTTATAACTGAATCAGAATCTCTGAGGACAGGACCCAGATATCAGCATTTTATAAAAATTCTCTAGAATATTTTAAAGTATGCTTAAAGTTGGAAACCAATAATTTAATGGGAGGTGTACTCGTGTGCAGACAGAGAACAATATCAACCCTTGCTGTATGAACTGATGTAATCAGAAATTTCTTCTGTCTCTTCCTCAAGTTTCCTTTAGTCATATCCATATCAACTTTCCTTCTTCCTGTGGAGATAAACGTCTTTGTCTTGTGTCATTCCTATGTTCTGCAGTTGCAAAAATAACATCTGCAAGATTTCATTAACAATCAATTTCTAAAGCTCCACATCATTTTGTTGTTGTTGTTTCAAGAATACTGAAATAACTCCTTGTAATTGGCTTAATTCCTCTTAAAAGATTAGCTGTGGACTTTCTACTCCCCTTGTCTGCTCTCTGCTACTTTTGTTATTCTAATAAAGCTTTGCAGTAGCTATTATTATAATTAAGTATTTATGCTGTATACACATCAGTGAATGCATAATGCTCTTTGCCTATTAAACAATGGGGTTTAAACTGTATGCTCCCATATCAAGTATCATTATATGCAAAAGAGAGCAGAAATCTCTCTCTTGTTGACAAACAGTTCAGACAATGACTCTGAACAACCAAATCTCCACATTTTCAAAGGAACAAACAAAGCTTTGATCTATCCCTGGTGATATTTTATTTTCATTCCACATCTCATTTGTTAGTCATTTGAATCCATTCTCTCAAGATACAGAGAGCTTTTCTCTTTTTCTTTTTTATGAATGATAAGGTTTAGTATTTTCTTACTTTTTAGGCTACAAATAAATTTTGTTTGATACACTAATAAAAAATGTTTTCTCATAATAAAATTTGAGTATGAAAAAGGAGATTAATGATTCTTTATAAAGTTACACTGTTGATGTTTATTATGTTCCTATCAGGGAGCATCCAGAAATGTTAGTTTTTTTTAAGCAACACAGAGACATATGGACATAGTTGATTTCCTTCTTGTGCTTGGAGTCCAGTTCAGGAAATTACATTTGAAAATTATACACTTGAACATTCTCCTAAGAACGATGTAATATAAATTCTGCACAAATCAAGCTTTAGCATATCCACTCTAAAATAATGGCTGTTATCATCAGGGTGTGCTTGATCACTTTGTGAAGGGAACCAGAACTGAAGGATACTTGGAAAGAAATATAAAAATGTATTGATAAAGAATAAAATGTCATAAAAGTGTAATAGTCAAGCAGTTGAGAGTCATGTAAATAACCACCTCATGAGAAAAGCATGGTAAACAAAACAGATTATATTACATAGAACTATTTAAAAAAGAATTTTGAATAAAAGACCCAAGGAAAGGAATGACTCCTAATTATTCAAGTTAAAGAATTATCCATCATTATTTCAAAAATTGATTTACTTGGAAATGAGATACTTTTTTCTAAAAGTCTATTTAGTAAGTATTCTGCTCTGTTCAACTTTATTCAGCTTTGGGCCCACTTTTCTTTTGGGGCATGAAATAGGCCTGACATAAGGCCTCAAGGTCAAGAACTAGGTTGGGGAGTAGAAGAAATGATAGCTACTTAAAGACCTAGATACAGATCACGATGAGGGCAAAAGCAGATTGGTATCTAAGGTGAGTCAGAAATGAATGCCAGAGGAGGTATAGCAAGTAAAAGGGAATCTAGGGCTGGAAGGGGGCATGGGGGGAGGGGGCCGGGGGGCAAACAAAACAGAGTATAAGATGGAAGACAACAATAGGGAAGAAAGAAAGCTACAAAGCAGAGCAATGTGAAACATGGAATCAAGAATTTTTATGTACTGGGATCCCTGGAGTATATTTTTACTGGATACAAGGTTCATAAGTATATCAGGTGGAGTGAAATACTCAGTATTTGTGTAGCCAGTAAGCATTAAGCACTTTGGGAGGGAGATCCATTTTACTTGTTTGGATAAAAAGCTAGATACAATGAAAGCAAGAAAATAAATGAGTATCCACAATTGCTAAAAAGAAGGTAAATCACAAATCATTAGTAGTCACTAGCTCCATTTTGCTCTAAAGAGGCTTGGAGATATGAGAAGAAATAAATTAACTGAAGGTGTTGAAAAATAATTACTGTTGGAATAGCACTAGTAAAGGCAGAAGGAATTTAAACAATTAGGCAGTCTGTCTTGGCTCTGTTGCTTTGAATATTACATTAATGTATTTTATGCCTATCAGGGCCTGTATGTTTGCCAGAACTTGCATATGCCCTGCCACATTTATAAATGGAGGACTCATCCAAAGAAATAAATTATTGTAAATTATATTTCCAGCTATGTGGGGATATTTGAGGCACCGGATGCATCATTTTGAAGGAATATAGGTTTATTTGTTCCTACTAGAAGGAAGTGTACCCTCCCATAATGACATGGTTTACATCTGAATTTACTTCTGCTTCCACTCCATTATTCTTGGCAAGTATGCAGTTTGTCACTGAGGAAGAATCAATAGATCACCCATGGGGCTCACAGAACATTTCTATACTTCCAAAAGGTACATGGTCCCTGTGCCTGTTAAAATCTTCTAGCACATCTGATTCTTGCCTAGGTAGAAGGCATGCCAATTTACATGTTTCCATTAAAGGAAGATCTAACATTTTAGAGTTTGAATTTTTGTGTTTCTTCCTTCTCTCTGTAATGGTAATCTTACTAAGCCAAAGAAGTAAGGGTAACTAGCTGATACACATGAACTGTCCCTGATGGAGTTTCTGCTGTGTGTTACACACAGAAAGACCTGCAAACAAGGCGGAGCCATCAGATTCCCCTCTGCCCTTCATGCCTTCTACACTGTGGCCTTCCATCTCAGACAAGCAGTTCTCTCCTCTAGTCCACAGATTTCTGCCAATTAGAGTCCACGGGAAAAAAGAAAAGCATCATGAGGGGTAGTATTATGATTTCTTAAATAAAAATAAATTTATATATTCAAAAGTTGGTTTTATCCTTTCTACACTTTAAAAATATTCTTCATAAAATGACAGAGATAATGGATGGCCATTTTTCTTTTGGTTAAACAAACAAAAATATTTAATGGCCTTGTATATAGAGATATAAAAAATCCAATTTCTAGTATTTTTTGGAACATGTTAGTCCATTAATCTATATACCTATAAACCAGTACTATAGACTTAGGACTTTTAAAATAGATATACTCAGATATATCAAAGAACAATGAAATGAAAATGTAAATAAACAAGAAATATAAATAAATGCATATAAATTAATATAAAATATTATGAACCCAAGGTACTCATCCTGTCAACTGAAACTGAATGAAGGCAAAGAGTGTCTTTGATAAATTTAAAACTATTTTAACATTAGGATTAAGTTCAAGGCAGACAATTTATTGCAGGCATATATTTTCCTGGGCATATAATGTATATGTATATTCCGTGTCCTCAAGAGGGTCACCTTGTAATCAAGGAGATGGACAGGAAATGGACAATTACAATAAAGTTTAAGTGATATCTTTAGAAGTATTTTTTAAAGGCTTACAGGAATTCAGAAGAGGAAAATACTGCCTACTTGTTTATGGGAAGCATCATAGAAATTTTGAGTCACATAGCTCCAGAGAGATGTGTTGGAACATAACAGTCAAGGATTTTTTTCCCATTGACACAATCTGTTGCTTTGGACCATTATTTGCATTTTGACCACTCAGGACGTCATAGGCAAAAAAGAGCTACTCAAAAATCTGGTACAAATATAGAAGAAAGAGCCAAAGTTTGAGTCCAGTTATACAGAATGGATGTGCCTCTATTAAATAATAACTCTAAAAATAGTAATGGTACAACATAGCCAATGGTGTCCCACGTCTGAGAACAGCATTAAGTTGACATATCAGGAAAAGGCAATCATAGTGTTATAATTCATTTAAAAAGTACTAACCCTTGCAACATGAAGTGTTAGATTTCTCCATTGAGAAGAAATGATCGCTTTGTTGCCAGACATGTTTACACTTATGTGAAACTCCTACAGACTTGAACCTACACAAATCGGAGCGGACAGTTTCTGAATGATCAGTAAGAACACAGACTTCATGTCACCTACTAGATGGAGGGGAGGCTGCACTAGTGGAAAGTGGAAAAGAGTGGACTTTGAGGTCAGACGAATTTGTCCATGCATTTCACTTGCTAGTCAGAGGACCTTCTGTAAGCTATTTCTCTTTATGTTTCTCATTTGGAAAATACAGATACCTACTCCATAGTATTTTTGTGATCAAACAAGCCATTGTATGTGTAACCGAGAATGTTAAAATTGTAGGTGCCAAGATCTGTTAGATGTGGCATACCAGAGCACGATGCATGACCAAATAATAACTCTGCAACGTAGATGACCAAGAATCAGTTTCAGAACCCCCTCTGGAGCCTCTGAGCCAGATGCAGATTAAAACAAAAAGAACGCTGACCAATAAAGTCATAATATGAGCCAGATACATAATTTTAAAGTTTCTAAAAGTCACACTAAAAATAGTAAAAATAAAAAAGGTAAAAGGAATTTTAACAATACATTTTATTTAACTCTCTTTACAGTTAAGATACTAGCATTTCAACATGAAATCAACATAAATATACATGTGATGTGTTGCATTTGTTCCTACTAGGTCTTTGAAATCTGGTGTGTATTCCACAGTTGCACAGAGAGGGCAGGACACATTTCAAGGGCTTGATGATACCATGTGGCTGTGGCTGCAGTATCAGACAGTGTGGGCGTGAACACGGTGGTTCTCAAGTGTGATTCCTGGACTGGCAGCAGCAGCAGAAGCACACAGCTTGGCTGGAAGTACAAATTCTCAGACCTCATCTCAGATCCACTGAATCAGAAACTGGAGCTGGCACCTAGACTTCTGTGTTTTAACAGGCTCTCCAGATGATTATGACACCCACTGAAGTCTGAGCACCACTGGTCTAGAAGAGCACGCTTCTCAAATGTTAATGTGGACACACATCACCTGAGGATCTTGTCACGTGAGGAATTTGCTTCTGGGGGTCTCATGTGGGACCGGCTTCATCTCGAACAAGCTTCCGGTAATGTGACTACTGTTGATCCAGATAACACTCAGAAAGGTGGAGCAGTGGTGCTCAACCCTGACGCAACCCGCAGGGTTGAGAACCACAGGTCTAGAATCTGAAAGATGGTGGGGAGAGAATGACAAGACAGATTGTTGGAGGGAGGGCTGCAAATCCCACCCCTTTCCCCAGGCAGGCTAGAGTGTCACTTTTTTCACATAAAGCCCATCAAGAGAGACTTTAAGGGGAATACGTGAAGAGTTTGAGATGTTTCTCCCAGGAGTTTGGAGGACTCAGCAATCTGGCATCAGATTCCCATCCTGGGTAGCAGAAGGGATGGCAGCGAGTTACTCTGGCAGAGAAGCCAAGGTGGGTTGTGCTGTGTCTGGGAATAAATTTTCTCTTGAGGCTGGTAAATGGATGCTTATGGGTTTCCTCTGGTCCAATGTGAACCCAGAGCAAAGAAACGCAACCTCAACCTTTTTAAGTAGGGAAGGCATAAAGAATCCAAGAGATTTCAAAGCAAGAGCTGGGTGTAGCGGAGCAGTGAAAACTGCAGGCTAGTGGAGGGTGGTCCATCAATGAGGAGACCCAGCCCAGGTCTGGGACTTGCTCCTGGAGGATGCTGCAGGGTGCTGTGACAAGTCCATGATAGCATACATGAGGGAAGGAATCAGCCTGAATAGTTTACATTTCATAAAAGAGTTTACATTTTATTCATATAGGACATATAGTTCTCTATCTATAAAATATGCATTATTGTATATTTGTTTAGTATTTTTAATATTTTTACCTGCCCAGAGAGTTCAACTAAGAAACAGTCTGAATCCCTTTCCTTCAGTCCCTGCATTCCAAATTGGGGAGGGTTTGTAATGACAGTTAGCAGGTGGGGCAAAAGAGAAGGGAGAGAGAGGAGCCATGTGCCTGCCCCCCACTGCAAGAAGCACTCTATGAGAGGGGACACTATGTGACACTAACCATTTGTCTGAATTATTGTTAGAAATTGGACATTCAAATGTCACAAATGTCCCATGATTGTGATTTAAAGTAAATCCAGGGCTTTATAATTTCTAAGAAATTCCAGAGAAGTCATGAACTTGGCAGTATTCTTACACAAATCGGAAAAGGGACTGTGAAGAATGAAATGGTAGTTGTGTCCACGTCTTGATGACATTTTGTGCCTTGCTTGTTCAATACAAAGACCATGCATTGTGTAAAGTCCTGTATGCATTATCTTCACATTTCTTTTCTTCAAATAAGCAAAGCTAGATGAAAAAGGAAGCCAATGATCATTAAGTCAATTACAAATAAAAGTCGGATCCTATAAGCAACGCTGAACTTTATCATGGCATCATGAATAATCAATAAAATACACATTTTCTCCCAAGATCAAGAGAGTAGATCACTATAGCATGAAAAGACTGCAAATTATTTACTTTGAAGTCTCCTGTTAACAGCATATCTACATTTCATAGCTTTGAGTCAATAACTACTTCCTTAAAAAAGAAAGAAAAATCCCTTTCAAAGTGCTCTAGTAGAAAACATTGCCTGTTAGGAAATTAAATAGCACAATTAAATAGGTTTGCAGGTCTCATAAATGAAGGTTGGTTTTTTTGATCACACCGTTTAAAATGAAATACATACATAGTAAATATACCAGTAATGACCTCTTTTCCCTGAACATACTTCTTGTGGCTTTTAATTGCTACTATTCCATGTCTTGCAAGCTCTGAAGCAAGCCACCATGATGTCATCTTTATTCACAAACTATTCACAAGGGTGCAAGTTCCCTCCCTAGAGAAGATAACTTTAGTTTGCTACACAACATGATGGTTACTATCTGTAGAGAAAAACCTACCACACTATTTCAGTGAATACTTGGAATTGAAATCATCTGAGAAATAACTACTATGGGAATATAGAGTGGCAGAACTTTCTTCAGGAGAAAACCTTAAAATACTGATCATTATTTCAATATTCAATCAATAATTTGCATTAATCTTCCGCTAGAGTATATTCACATGTTGGGCACTGTCTTTACTTTTTATTATTTATTTATTTATTTATTTATTTATTTTTATTTTTTTAGAGAGGGAGAGTGAGCAGGGGAGAGGGGGAGAGAGAGAGAGAGAGAGAGAGAGGGAGAGAGAGAGAGAGAGAGAATCTTAAGCAAGCTGCATGCTCAGCACGGAGCCTGATGCAGGACTCAATCCCATGACTCTGGAATCATGACCTGAGCCAAAATCAAGAGTCAGATGCTCAACCAACTGAGCTACTCAGGTACACTGAATATTTTCCTTTTAGAAATTATGAGATAAATATAATAATAACATCTGATATCCCATAATAAGGCCCAGTTATCCTAGAAGTTTGTAGAAAACAATCTGCAAGTCTACACTCATAACACTATACTTACTCAAATATATATCCTTTCCCCAATACTTATTCCCATTTTAGATACACCATTTAAGATCAGGTGTACTAGAGGGGCATTTCGGTGGCTCATCTGGTTAAACATCCAACTCTTGATCTCAGCTCTGGTCTTGATTTCAGGGTCCTGAGTTCAAGCCCCACCATTGGGATCTGTACTGGGCGTGCAGACTACTACCAAAAAAAAAAAAAAAAATCAGGTATACTAGCAGTACAGCAAATTATGTTATACTAGCAGCAAAGTGAATTACAGAAGGCTCAGCAGTCTTCAAATATTATTGACATTATCAAGCCTAACCAAATATCTTTTAAATTATAATCAACTCCAAAGATGATTCAATTTTCATCTAAAAGTAGTCTCTCAGATCAGCATATTCTATTTTTCAAAAGGATGCTATATTTTGTAGTTGAATGTGTACTTATGAGAAACTGATAATGAAGTGAAGTTGTGTTTCTCAACCATATTCCTCCATTAGTGTTTACTAAGGGCCGATGCTATGCCAGGTGGGCACCATGTTGGAGTCCGGAAGAGGTAGGGCGGGGGGGCGGAGAGTGAAACAGCTTCCTTGCCTAAAGAAGCAAACAATTCAGGAAAAAAGTCTGACAAGTAAGTACATAATTCATAGTAAAATAAGTTAGGTATTGCTACCAAGAGATGAATAATGGACTATTTTAACACAGAGATTGGACCCATTAGCACTGCCTGGAGAAACTGGAAGTAGCTTACAAAAAAGGTGTTTTAAGCAGGAAAGAAAAGAGGCTGTACAGGCAGATGAGAGCACATTTGTGGTGTAGAATGAATGAAAGATGGAGAATAGGCACACAGTTCGAATTCCGTGTTTACTGAAGCTTCGGGCTTGGTGTCATCACTTAGCACAGAACCGGACATAAAATAGCTTCTCCATGAAAACCTAATGTTTGAATGATTTCAGAGGCAGGAGGGTAAATAAATACTGACTCCTCATCCTGTCCTTGTATCTGCTCACCAAATATGACCTCTGTTAGAAAAACATGAAGCCCTGAAGCTACAACTCTGGGGAACAAGGAAAGAGATAAAAGAGAAACCAGGTGAGAAGTGAAAAGAGTTCTATTTAATCACTTCTACTCCAGGCTCCAGAGTATCCCTTTATTTTTTTTTTCAAAATTTTTAACGTTTATTTATTTTTGAGACAGACAGAGATGGAGCATGAAAGGGGGAGGGTCAGAGAGAGAGGAACACACAGAATCTGAAACAGGCTCTAGGCTCTGAGCTGTCAGCATAGAGCCTGACGCGGGGCTGGAACTCAAACTCATGGACTGCGAGATCATGACCTGAGTCGAAGTCAGCTGCTTAACCAACTGAGCCACCCAGGCGCCCCAGAGTATCCCTTTAATTAACACTGAGTGTGTCCTCACAAAGCACGTGCTACTAGAAAAAAATTCTGCTGCAACACAATTTCTGTTTAAAGCAGTAATGTTAAAAGAGGAGGAAGGAGGAGGAGGAGGAGAAAGAGGAGGAGGAGGAGGGGAAGGAAAAACATGTATCTTGAATTTAATTCTAAAAATGTGTGAAAGGGATACAGGTAGAGGATGCAAAGAGAAAAATGAGAATAATTGTGCCAGTAAAGCCAATAATACTATTCTTAACTTATAGCTATGTGTCTCATTAGCTATGAATTTTCTTTACATATCTCAGAAGGTTTAAAGAACAGTGATTTCAGAAGTTCAAGGCTAGTGCTTCACTATTCAGAGAATTATTACTTTGGAGAGCTGGAAAGTTTAAAGGTGCAAGTATGGCTTTTGTAGTACATCTTGCAAACTGTATGAGTAATAGAATGATCACATCTCTAATAGAGTTTGGCACATTATATTGAAATTTCTATCTGTGCATCTCTTTATCATCAAGGGCTATCTTAATCAAGTTTTGTTTTCTCATCATCTGGCAAAGTACCTGGCAGATAGGAAATATCTAAGAAGGGTTAAAAAAGAAACAAGTGCCTAAATGATGAACTATCTATATATTATGAGGCAGCGGCCTTCTAACTAATGATATATGACAGTACAGTCTTTGGTGATGAGGTCAAAATATCAAGATAAATGTATACTTTTGTACAGTGATTGGCAAACTTCTGTTATTAAGAGGTAGAAAGTAAACATTTCAGGTTTTAGAGCCAGACGGTAACCATTGCAACTACTCAACTCTGCCACTATAGTGTGAAAAGAGCCACAAACAATAGGCAAAGAAATAGATGTGGCTGTTTATTTACAAAAACAGGCAGTGGGAAGGATTCCCACCCCAATTCATTAGGTCATTTTCTTAAAGATACGGGCAAGAAATAAAACTTGAAAATATTTACTGTTATATCATTAAAATCTATTCTGATTCTGAAAAAACAAAACATTAATGTTAGATATACAAAATTACTGAAAGAGATTTCAGAAAAACCTGTTTGATTATTATGAGATGTTTGGAGTATAAAGTTTTTCTTCTCCTCCTTCTTTGATGTAGAGGTGTACATAAGAAAAGTACGATGCAACATACTACCAAATTATGTTGCTGAAATATCTATTCTCACTGAAAACAAACATAGGCTTTGCACTTTTAATTACCACACTGTAGAAGAAAGCTGCAAAGAGTGCATCAATGAGCTAGGCAAGGGAGGAGAGAGAGGGCAAAGGGAGCAAAAGGGGGAACAGACAAGAGGACAAGCTGAGTTGAGTGTTACCACTTTAGGTTTTACATCTGCACTCCAACCTATGTGCTGGTCAAGATTCACACTTTGAGAAATAACTACTTAATGTTCTGTTACAATAGTAAAGCAAGAGGATTTTTACAACCCTGATATTTACGCAATGTATACAGAAAGTCTCTATCTTGTTTCACAAATTGGAAGAAAGTGACTAATGCTATGACACAAAACACAGCGTTCCCTTTCTCGAAGCAATCCTGTATGTGGCAGATAATTTTAACTAATAAACACAAAGTGTTCCAGGTGCAGAACGCTGGCTGTGAAAATGTATTGGTTGCTTCAGCTACACAAGCATAATGAGTTTGACTCAGAGGCACGGCAATTCAACGTTAGAACTAAACAGTTTGTCCTCCTTTCTTCCTACCTCTTGTTTTTCTTAGATTTGACTGGGGACAGAAGGAAAAAATGTCACTCTAATGACACTAATTGTTGCCTAATGGCAAGCATGCTGTCAAATTAGCCTAAGTGTCCATTTAAAAGCAAACTTTTATGTGGTTTGCTAAACTATTAAGGCTATTAGTCGAGACATGGAATTGATTTATTTTACCCATTGCATTAACCTCATCTTGCATACTCATCAGTTTCTTATAGAGGGCAAAGTAAATGCACCTTGATGCTTTATAAAATTGAATTTAACATCCAGCCATTCACTTTTAAAAGCTACACATTGCTATAATGACAAGAGGCTGACTAAGTCTGCCAGAATCTTCATTACTAGCAACTAAATGGAGCTTCAGCAATAGACTCATGGAAAATGAATTTCATGTCACTGTATACTAAATGTAATCAGTAGCAAGAAGGCTTTATTTTGATGGGGTTACAGGGTCTTTGACCCATAAAACCAAGAGATAGGCACTTTTTACCTGAACTAAAGGAAGCTAGAGGAAGATCAGCTACTTTAATAAGAACCCAACTTTCACCTGACCATGAAAAAGGAAACAGTTGATTTGATAAAGGGTTAATATAAACACAGTGTATGCAAGACAATAAAGTAATTATGTAATTGTAAAAATATAAAATGTAAAAAATATGTCTGTCCCAGAAAAATTGTGTGTATTCAGAAATAAAATCTAACCCATGTAATATGGATTGAGGATGTACACAGGATATAGTCAACTACCCTTGGTATCATAGTCTGGTCATCATCTTGACTAGGAAACAATATAATCTTTATCAGTCCAGTCACACTGCTGTGAATAAATGTTATAGAGCAACACTTTCCCCTTTGAAGAACCTCCTTACATTTGTAATTTATACATCTTGCCTTTCTATAAATACATCCATTCATTCATTCATTTGTTCATTCACAACCTAGCCCATTCTTTGAAACCGCATCCATTCTAGGCACCATGTTTCAGGAACTTAGCATATCAGTCTAAACTAAACAATCTTGTAAGTAAGGAAAGATATGTAATGACAATATATAAAAGTGTATAAAACTGTGAACATGAATAAAACCAGTTAGATAACAGTGCAAATATTTGAAAACAGTGGGAGACATTCACATTTACAGAAAGGCTAAAAGGAAACAAATTAGTGACAGGATCAAAGAAGATACAATTAGAAAAGGAGATGATTAATCAATTGCATCATGGAAGGTAGAGTTTGAACACTGATTTCTGACCATTCAGGGCTTCATTGCTGCTTTAAGAAAACTTATTGCTTAAAAAAGCTTAATACTGTTAGGAAATTTCAACATAATGTAAGGCCCCTGACAACTTAATTATTGCCTTATTAAATATCATTAGCATGATAAAAATCTAATATTATTTTCAGTAGTTATTACTGGTGAAATAAGTTGTTAACACTGACTTAAATGTTATTATTAATCTTCCAGTATATCAAGAAAGGACTTCCCCAATGAACTTATTTTAGAAAGGTTAGAAGACTAAGGTCATATTATTATTTTTTAAATATTTTATTACTCTAATAAACTTAGTATTAGAGAAGGGATACAATATCCTGCCACATACTTCTCCAGCTTCAGAAACATTCTAGGGTAAGAATGGTTGAAGAACAATTCAAAATTTATGCTGTTAAACGAAAACAATAAAATATCAAGGAATAAGCCTAACCAAAGATGTAAAAGACCTGCACTCTGAAAACTATAAAACACTGATGAAAGAAATTGAGGACAACACAAAGAAATGGAGAGACATCCCACGTTCATGGATTGGAAAAACAACTATTGTTAAAATGTCTATACCACTCAAAGGAATCTACCTATTTAATGTAATTCCGATCAAAATACCAATAGCTAAGACAAACAATTCTGAACTAATTTAGTTTAATACCAATGGCTAAACAAACAATTCAAAGAGCTAAAACAAACAATTCTAAAATTTGCATAGAACCACAAAAGACACCAAATAGCCAAAACAATAGTCTTGACAAAGAAGAGAAAAATGGAAGCAGCACAGTTCTGGGCTTCAAGTTATATTACAAAGCTGTATTAATCAAAATAGTATGGTTCTGGCACAAAAATAGACACATAGATCAACAGGACAGACTAGAAAACTCAGAAATGGACCTATAACTACATGATCAATTAATCTTCAACAAAATAGGAAAGGCTATCCAGCGAGAATAGTTTCTTCAACAAGTGGTGCTGGGAAAACTGGGCAGCAACATGCAAAAGAATTAAACGGTACCACTTTCTTACAAGATACACAAAAATAAATTAAAAATGGATTAGAGACCTAAATGTGAGACCTGAAACCATAGAATTCCTAGAAGAGAGCATCGTCAGTGACATCTTAGACATCAACAGTAGCAACTTCTTACTAGATGTATCACCCAAGACATGGGAAACAAAAGCAAAGATGAACAATTTTGACCTCATCAAAATAAAAAGCTTCTGCACAGCAAAGTTAACAATCAACAAAACTAAAAGGCAACTGATGGAATAGGAGAAGATGTTTGCAAAAAACCTATGTGATAAAGTATTAGTTTTCAAAATATATAAAGAACTTGTAAACCTCAACACCCAAAAATTGAATAATCCAATTAAAAAATGAACACAAGACATGAATAGACATTTTGCAGAAGAGGACATACAGAATGCCAATGGACACATGAAAAGACACTCAACAACACTGACCATCAGGGAAATGCAAATCAAAACTACAATGAGATATCATCTCACATCTGGAAGAATGGCTAAAATCAACAGCACAAGAAACGACAGATGTTGGTGAGGATGAGAAGAAAGGGGAACCCTCTTTCACTATTGATGGGGATGGAAACTGGTACAGCCACTGTGGAAAACAGTATGGAGGTTCATTAACAAGTTAAAAATAGAACTACCCTACAATCCAGCAACTGCACTAGTAGGTATTTACCCAGAGAATACAAAAATACTAACTCAAAGGTATGCATGTACCTCAATGTTTATAGCAACATTACCTACAATAGTCTAAAGTGTCCATCAACTTTTGAATAAAGAATGGAATATAGAATATTACTCAGCCATAAAAAGAATGAAATATTACTATTTGCAATGATGTGGGTGGAACTAGAGAGAATTATGGTAAGTGAAATAAGTCAGAGAAGACAAATAACATATGGTTTCACTCAAATGTGGAATTTAAGAAACAAAACAAATGGGAAAAGGGAAAAAAAGAGAGAGAGGCAAAGCAGGTAAGACTCTTAACTATAGAGAACTGATGGTTACAAGAATGGAGGTGATTGGGGGGATAGGAAAAAAATTTTCTGTTAACTTGCCTATCCATAATCCTATTTTTATACATAGTTCTTTTGGCCTATCAGTTCTAGCCATCATTTATGGCTTCCCACCCTGAAAGATAAGAACATGTCCATTTATATCACTCATCAACAGCTCTCTCCTGCCTCCTCACCATTTTATTGTTCTTTTATTGGTAATATTGTGGGTACCTTTGTAATTTTAATCATATACTTAAATCTCTGCTTCTTACATCACCAATGTCAGACATTAACATGAAGCTCTTTTCCCTTGCCAATCATCTCCTCAATTCTCCACCCAAAATCTATTCATTAATTCTTTTCCTTTTACACTATTAAAGTTGAAAATTATACATTTTAACCTGTCAGTTCAATGTTATTTAAACTAAAGAGGATCCAAGGTAACCATTTATAAGTGTCCCCTAGACTTTAGAGGACATCAGGAACTAGTGTCTGATCCACAGCTGAAAAATCTAGAATGCTGGATTCTGTGGGTAGCAGTCTTCTCTGATATGCAACAACCAACCATTCAATCATTACACACGTAACTCTGACCACAGCTTACTTAGAGATATTTAAATATTACACTCGTCTGGAAATATTAATAATATTCTGTGTGTCAGTATATGTGTGTGCATGTATATATGTAAGCAGATGACTTATATTATTTGAAAATGATTCAGCAAATCACAGAGACTACCCAAAACTCACACACAGGAAAAGAATAGCTCTTCAGTGTTAAGTTTAGAAGGACAAGAAAATAAATAATCCTATCTTGCCTCATTCATTCTACCTACGGGTTATAAGAATAACACCTATGTCAGGGCTAACTATCTAATACAGAAATTCTGAAGTATCACTTGTATATAAATAAATATTAACTGAATAAAGGAAGTGAAAATTTCCAGAGTCCTTTTAAAAACACAGATGAGGAGCCACCTGGCTGGCTCAGTCAGTTAAGCCTCCAATTGGATTTCAGCTCAGGTCGTCATCTAGTGGTTCATGAGATGGAGCCTGTGCTAACAGCATGGAGTCTGCTGGGGATTCTCTCTCGCCCTCTCTCCTGCTCTTCCCCTCCTCCCTCAAAATAAATAAGTAAACATTTTAAAATATTTTTTTTTAAAAATGCAGATGATGCTTAGCTTCACCTCAAACTCACCTAATCAGTTTCAAAAAGTAAAGTCTGGATATATTGGTCTTTCACCAGCTACCCTTGTGATTTTGATGTACATTGGTTATCATAGTTATAAATAAATGTTAGAATCATTTTAGTTAATAACTATTTCAAATTGTGCTTCACTGGGGATTATGAACTTATTATGGACATTTGAGAAATGTCAAAGGATACTGGTTAATGGACGTATCAATCACTGTTTGCTTTGTATTACTTGAGGATAGAGGATATGCTCTGAGATGCCAGAATTATCCTAATAAGTAGCAAACACTCTCCATTCACTTCAATAAGGGAAAGCAGTGGCAGCAATTCACAAATGGCTTGTAAGGACAAAAGTTATGAAATGGTAGAGTGCTCTTAGATTTCAATTTACATGATTGACGCTTCTTTCAAACGCTCCACAATTCATACAGACAGAAACAGATGGGCCATCTGTTTTCAAGTTTCTCATCTCTTTATAGCTCAGACATATTTGTGATAGCCAAACATAAAGGGGAAAAATGGCAATCCCCATATATGGTTTGCCATCTCTTTACTGTCTCCCTTTCAAGGTTAAACTTTTTTGTGCAAGAATATTCCAACTTCTAAGAGCAGAAAATAGCTTCTACCCATACATCCACTCAAAGTGTGGATTTATACAGATTTATGTAGGACTATTTTGCATAATAGTGTAGGAAATCCCATTGATTCAAATTTCTAAAACAGAGAAACCATAGAGAATCACTTGTCTCCAATTCCTCTCAACACCTTTTAGTCCATTACAATATGAGCACGGGAGGGAAGTTATACTTATAAGGAAAAAAGTGCTAAGTCAAGGTGAAATGTGTGATGACACCATGATGAAATAAAGGCAAGATTTTGATAGGGTCTTATTAAGAAAATCAACTCTATTAGTTATATTAGTTTCTATCTTTAAACATTTAAAAGTTTGTGCTCAAATTCCTTCCTGGGTTATTAAAACAAAATTCTATTCAGGTACTGACACTGCCAATTACAAATCTTCATATCCTATAAAATCATTTCAAACAGAAAAATCTCACCCAAGAGTTATCTTCAAACTGCAATGAATACCTAGGCAAATCATGGTGAAAAATTTGTTAAGAAGCTTTACACAATTGTCTCTTCTTTAAAAAAAAATTTTTTTAATGTTTATTTTTGAGAGTTAAAAGAAACAGAGTGTGAGCAGGGGAGGGGAAGAGAGAGACAGAGACACAGAATCCAAAGCAGGCTCCAGGCTCTGAGCCATCAGCACAGTGCCCAACGTGAGCTCGAACTCATGAACACTGAGATCATGACCTGAGCTGAGGTTGGACCCTTAACCTACTGAGCCAGTCAGGCGCCCCCAGTTGTCTCTTCTATATGCAGAATTCCCTTGTATCTGAAGAGTTCTGCCTTCCTCAACTTCCAGATAAGCTTTTTAGGGACATCATGTTCCACACAGTCCTACAGAGAACCAAGAGCCTTAGTTCAAAGACATTAGGTCACAACACTGGTTGTGTTAATACCAGAAATATTGCTTCACATGTGTCTCCTTGTTTTGTTGTTGTTGTTGTTGTTCTCATAGGTTAGTGTGTGTGTGTGTGTGTGTGTGTGTGTGTGTGTGGTAAAGTATATATAAAATGGAACATTTTAAGCATGTGTATGTGTACAATTAAGTGGAATTAAGTACATTCACATTTTTGTGCAACCATCACCACTATCCATCTCCAGACCTTTTTCATCCTCCCAAACTAAAACAATGAAACTATTAAACATTTCCTCTCCATTCCCTCTTTGCCAGTCCATCACCTGATATAACCACTACTTTTTCTGTCTCATCAACTTGCCAATGTTAGGTACTTCATTTAAGATAATGCATACAATATTTCTCCTTTTGTATCTGGTTTATTTTACTTAGTATCATGCTTTCAAGGTTCATTCATGCTACAGCATATATCAAGATTTCATTCTTTTTTAAGACTGAATAATATTCCATTGTAGGCATAACCACATTTTTGTTTGCCTATTTATCTCTAAATAGACAGTTGGGTTATTTCTACCTCTTGGCCATTGTGAATAATGTGGCAGTGAACGTGGGTGTACAAATATCTGTTCACATTCCCTGTTTTTTTTTTTTTTTTTTTATCATTTTGGGTGTATACTTATAAAAGTGGACCTGTTGGATCCTTTGGTAACTATATGTTTAATTTTTTTGAGAAACTGCCCTGCTGTCTTTCACAGTGGCTGCACCAATTTACATTCCTGGCCAGCAATGCATAAGTGTTTCAAATTCTCCACATTTTCACTAACACTTGTTATTTTCTGTTTTCTTTTAGTATGTTAGCCATTCTACTAGGTGTGAGGTGATATCTAATTGTGGTTTTCATTTGCATTTTTCCAATAGTTAATGATATTAAATATCTTTTCATATTCTTACTGACCATTTGTTTCTTAGGATAAAAATCTTTTCAAACCCTTTGCCCATATTTTAGTAGAGGTATTTTTTTTGTTTCATTTGAGTTATAAGAGTCCATTATGTAATATAGATATTATTCCCTTATAAGATACACAGTATGTAAATATTTCTCCCTCTCCAAATGTTGTACCTTTACACTCTCAATAGTGCCCTTTGATGTAAAAAACAAACAAGCAAACAAACAAAAAACCTTTCTAATTCTGATGACATTCAATGTATTGATCTTTTTCCTTTTGCTGTGCTTTTGGTGTCACATCCAAGAAATCACTGGCAAATCCAATGTTATGAAGATTTCTCCAGAGCTTCTTTCTAAGAGTTTTATTGTTTTCATTTTTATATTTAGGTCTTTCATCCACTTTGAGTTAATTTGTGTATGTGGTATAAGGTAAGGGTCCAACTTCATTCTTTCGTATGTGAAAATCTGTTTTCCCAGAACCATTTGTTGAACAGACTACCTTTTCCTCTTTGAAAGGTCTTGACACTCTTATCAAATATCGTCTGACCATGTAGGTCAGGGTTTATTTCTGATCTCTCTACTCCTGTATGCATGTGTCTTTATGGCAGTGCTACAATGTTTCAACTATTGCAGCCTGGTAGTAAGCTTTAAAATCAGAAACTGTGAGCCCTCCAACTTTGTTCTTCTTTTTCAAGATTGCATTAGCTATCCAGAGTCCATTGAGATTTCACATAACCTTTATCATGGGTTTTCTATTCCTGAAAAAAAGAACCTTTGGAATGTTGATAATGATTATATCAGATTGGTAGATCTCTTTGGGTTGTACTGACATCTTAATATTAAGTCTTCTGATAAATGACAATGGGATGTTTCCTCCTACTCTTCTTTATTTTTGAGACCATCCTGGACATTACCTTTTTAGTTGAACGCATTCCTATAATTTCCCATTCTCAACATGATACTTGTTTTTGTTGTTTTTCTGTGACATTAATAAAAGTGATCATAGAAATAGCTGTACCTGTTGGGTGCATACTTTTATATTAGCACTTTATAAATTGCTCTATTACAGAGAAAACTACTAAGTTAATGTTTGGATGAAATGCTTTCTCTCTATTTAAGACACTGGAATATTCAGGGGCACCTGAGTGGCTCAGGTGGTTAAGTGTCTGTCACTTGATTTCAGCTCAGGTCATGTTCTTACAGTTCATGAGTTTGAATCCTACATCGAACTCTATGCTGATGGTGCAGAACCTGCTTCAGGCTCTCTCTCTCCCTCTCTCTGCCCTTCCTCCACTACCTCTCTCTCTCTCTTTCAAAATAAATAAGTAAACTTAAAAAAAAAGACACTGGAGGGGGCGCCTGTGTGGCTCAGTTGATTAAGCATCCAACTTCAGCTCAGGTCATGATCTCACAGCTTGTGAGTTCAAGCTCCACATTGGGCTCTGTGCTGACAGCTCAGAGTCTGGAGTCTGTTTCAAATTCTGTGTCTCCCTCTCTCTCTCTCTGCCCCTCCCCCTGCTCGTGCGCTCTCTCTCTCAAAAATAAATAGACATTAAAAAATTAAAAAGAAAAGATACTGGAACACTGGTATAAATAATAAATGACAATAAAATTCTACAAATAAAATCTGATGTATTATCAACACAAGCTGAGATCTGTGTGTGAACTATTCGCATGTATGTAATATTATATAACAAATGTATATGAAAAAAAGAGAGACAACAGCCCCCAAATAGAATCACTTGTGCTAAGCCCCACATCAACAAACCAAGACTTAATATCTAACTTTATTGCTGTTTCAGCCTCTCCCAGAAACATGACATTTAACTTAATCTGGAATTACCTGATTAGCACTAGTGAGGTCATCAGCCTGATTGACCACCCCTCTCTCCCCCGACATACACACTTCCTTTCCCTCAGAAACTTCCTTTTCCACTGTTTTCTGCCTATAAAAGCCTTCCATTTTGTACAGTTCCTGGGAGCTCCTTTCTATTTGCTAGATAGGATGCTGTCTGATTCATAAGTCATTGTAGAGAGCCAATTGGATCTTTAAATTTACTTAGCTGAATTTTGTGTTTTGTAAACTATATATGGGTGTATAAATACCACATATAGTATTTATGTAATTTTTTTATGTTTGAAGGTGTTCAGCACCACCCCCATCCCCAGCATGTATCTTTCTTCCTGATATATTTTTAAAATTTTACATGTTTAATCATATGTATAATTTACATATAAAATTAAATATTAAATTGTATATAAAATTAAAATATAATTTTAGGAGCACTCAACAATCACTAAAAAGCTGATAATGCCACAGAGGCACTTTTCTTTCTTTTTTCTTTTTTTAAATTTTTTGTAATGTTTATTTATTTTTGAGAGGGAGAGAGAGAGAGTGGGGGAGGGGAAGAGAGAGAGGGAGACCACACAATCTGAAGCAGGCTTCAGGCTCTGAGCTGTCAGCACAGAGCCTGACTCGGGCTCGAACCCACAAACCATGAGATCATGACTTGAACCGAAGTCGGACGCTCAACTGACTGAGCCACCCAGGCGCCCCTGCAGAGGCACTTTCCTTAATTGTACACATCTACAAATGAAAGAAAATTTTAAAAAATGGTATATATATTAACATACTTTAGACATACTTCCTACGTGAATAATGCTTCCTCCTAAGTATTAATTCATGGTCTCTGTACCAGGCATTGTTCCTTTTCTGTACGTTTTGAAAAATGAGCTAAAATGGAGGCATATTGAGTTGAGTGATGAGAAAGTTCAAATCTGACCATAGCCCACACTACTACACCTTTACAAGAAACTGAAGGGTGATATATGACTGTTATTTTGATACAGCTACATTTCCTCATTAGGGTTCAGCTTGTTACATACACTGAAACATGAGATGGTATAGTAGAGAAGAGCCCTACAGATGCTGTGTAAAGAAGCAATACAATGTTCTATCCGAACATTGTTTGACATAAATTTTACAAAAGGCAACTTCCTGGTCCTTAAGGAAGTGAGTATGGAGAGATGCATTTCACGTCTATAAAAACCTCAGGACAATGAATTGTAACTACAAGTTTCTTCAATGCAATTAAAGATATTGCAGCCAGATACCATTTTGACAATAAAACTAGACAGCTTTTACTAGGAGAAGCTTTTCCAGGCAGCAGAGTATGTTTTAATCAAATTCCCCCTAAAAGCTTATGTACTATAGAGAAAATTCTAAAGTAAAATTTAAAAGCCAACTTCTTTTGAAAAATTTACTGTTTGGCATTCCCTAAGTGACTATGAAGTCCCCTTTTCATAGGAAAGAGTACTCAGAAGAGATTGATGAAATGTGGCAGGACAGCACCAAGGCTTTCGGACCTTTTATTTAAAATGCCTTTCTCTTGCATCCTCTGGTGTAAGTTGCTGAGCAATCATCATTTTATTTTACCTTTTGCTTTTGGTAATATAGTTGGTGTCATGCCAGGATCATAGTTCCCTGACATTAATTATGAACAACTGAGACCTACTTTTTTACCTCATGCCCATGAGGGCAAGTTCTGAGAGGAGATATGAGATCAACTGAATACATGTGCTCTTCTTGAAGAATTTCATTTCAACTCAGTACTTTACAAACCAATGCTTGATCCCCCCCCCCCATAATAAAAGCTGTAAAAGAGGTCACTGCTACATTTGGGGCTACCTATTGTTGAAAACTTCAAAAACAGAATAGTCACGTAGGAAAAGAAAAGGGTATCCCAAAGATGCCTCACTTGTGTGTACCTCAAAGTTAAGTTCAGGGCAACAATCAATTTTCATCTAGCATCTAAACATTCATAGATCACACAATCAATGAGACACAGTTGGAGAAGACCAGCAACAATCCACCTTAAAAATCAGAAAAGGATATTCTTACACATCAAAGAAGATATATACTTTCCTTTTAAAATCATGAGACACTAAGCATTCTAACAGTAATTTTTAAAGATGTGGATAAGGGCGCCTGGGTGGTTCAGCTGGTTGAGCGCTGACTTTGGCACAGGTCATGATCTCACGGTTTGTGGATTCAAGCCCCTCATTGGGCTCTGTGCTGACAGCTCAGAGCCTGGAGCCTGCTTTGGATTCTGTGTCTCCCTCTCCCTTTGCCTCTCCCCAACTCATTCTCTGTCTCTCTCTCAAAAATAAATAAACATTAAAAAAATAAGAAAAAAATAAAGACGTGGATAAATATTTAAACATAATTATTCTGCATTTATAAAACTTTTCTTTGAACTGCAATAGGTAGTTTCAATTTCATGTCAAAAGTTCTAGCCCTTTTCTTATTATTTAAGCATGCCTTAGACCATATGTAATAGAACTGGTTAGGGTTGGGGGCAGGGATTGACTCACATTCAATTATTTAATGTCTAAAATATATTTCACATGCTAAAACTCTCTTAAGTAACTATAAGAGTTCTTATATTGAATAAATCTTAATCTTCTAAGGCTATTTGTAAATGACCAAATCAGTGGCACATTCAAAAGTGAAAAAAAGTATCAAAACATTTGTTTTGCTTTGGCCGAAACAGAAAACTAACAACCAATTTAACATGTTTTTCAATGGATATGTATTGTTAAAAATCAACTACACTCTGCTGGAGGAGCTAAAAAGTTCTACTCAGAAATAAAAACTATGTTGTATGGGTAAATTTTCAACTGAATCTATTTTCACAAAGTTCACAGGATTCAATGCTCCATCTTAGAAAGGATAATGACATCTTGAGCTCATGAGAGTAATAGAAGAAATTGAATTTAAAAAAAAATCACAGAGGCAGTATGTTAAGTAGAATGATATCTAAAAAGCTAATGATGCACTGTGTATTTTTAACACAGCGTTCACCTAAAAGTCACCTAAGAGCATATTTCATCTCATTTCTCCTCATGCCCCATTTCTACATTCCTTGTATCCTCTTGCTCTCCTTCCTTCTCATGCCCCTATATCTCAGATTGTCACCTTCTCTAAGAAGTTTCTGGGATCCCTCTGCTTCCCTTCCAGCTCAGACAACCTATGGGCACTTGCACACTATCTTTTGGCCACAGATTGCTCATATTGCTTAAGTTGCACTACATCATGTCAGTTTACTTGTCCCTCCAGCTCAGTAGACTCAGCATTTTGAGGGCACAGTTGAGTCTTATTGCTGGTGCTGTCTCCCAGAACCTCACACGTCACCACCCATATCCTAGTGACAACCAACAAATACATTTAAAAAAACTTTTTTTTGATGTTTATTTTTGAAGGAGAGAGAGAGAGAGCATGAGGGGAGAGGGGCAGAGAGGGAGGGAGACGCAGAATCCGAAGCAGGCTCCAGGCTCTGACCTGTCAGCACCAGAGCCTTATACAGGGCTGGAACCCATAAAACACGAGATCATGACCTGAGCCATCCAGGCGCCCCCCAACAAATACATTTTTAAAGTAATTGATGAACAAACTACAAGGACAGATGTGTAACAACAACAACAACAACAACAACAACAACATAAGAGCACAAGAGGATTTACATAAAAAAATGCGTACCAAAGACACTTTTATAAAAAGGAAAACAAAGAGCCCTTTAGGAAAATACTTCAATGTTCGTTTTTGTTTTATTTTGAACAAGTGAAAAGTCAAATTTTCTGCGGTAGAGACTGAGCTAATTTTTGTATACAATAAGCTATCAGGAAGTTTGGGGTCAGAACTTGGAACTAGAGAAGAAGGAAGAGAAGAAGACCAGAGTGGGAGCATGCCCGTAAGAAGTTCACCCCAACATGGAGAAGTTGAATTTTTGAGTGATAGCTGGTATTAAATTCTAAGTTGTTGCCCATACTGAATAGGGTTGTAAACCACTTCCATTATCCAAAATATTGAGTAAAATTTCGACTACATATAATTATCATGAGTTGTGACATGGAAGGTGGGAGGAGATTAAGGTGTTTATGAGCGAAGAGTGTGGCTTGAAACTATCAAAGAAGCAGAGGAAAAAGACTCAGTGTGAGTTCTGAGAAACTGGCAAAAATAGGATATCAGAGCAAGAGCTGAAAAAGAGAAATGACAGCTTTCAGAGATTCTTAAGGATATTCTCAAGCAAGCAGAATGGAGATTCTAGCTTTTTTATCATTATTAACATTAAAAATAAGAGTTCCCAGGAGGCTAAATGATTTGAGGATAGCAAGGCTGACTTGTAAATACACAGAAGCTTTTAGTCTGAGAAAAGTTTAAATGTGTTCAAGGGGACATTCTGATTAACAGAGCATTCCTACAAATAACCTGAACCCACATACTGGTTAAAGTAGTAAACTGATATATAAAATGTATTAATGAGATAATGTGATAAAGTTGAACTGTCCTCTTCTCAAAGCACACTTGAAAGGGTAATAAACTTGCCAGGGACAGTGACAATACATGAAACATGTGTGCCAGGTAACAAGAAAAATATATGAATCTCACTCACATTGAAGGAGAATACTTCAGAGGGAATGATCTTGGTATGTAAATGAGAAGTCAGGGACTAGGCAACCTCTAGAGTGACGGAGTACATGAAACGGTATACAAAGCTCAACACATCAGGCTGGTGAACAACTCTCAGTGCAAAGGAGATTGAACTCTTTTTTTTTTCTTTTCTTTTTTTTTTTTTCTTTTTGTAGTCATAGATGAAGTAGGCCCTGAGAAGATACTGCATCTCTATCTAGGAAGCACGAATTCACTTTCAGGGATTTGGTTTGAATCATAATTCCTCTGTGGGCAGACAATATAAAAAAGAGAACATGTCTGCCTCTCCATTTTTCAGATTAACGCAGAATGGAATGGGTGCAGCCAAATTCTTTCCAACACCATCATTAATCTGCATTTGTCTTATGCAAGGGAAAGACAATGGATAACATAGGCATCTTATATCATGAGAATCTGCATCTGAAATGCAAAAAGTTACTGTTGGATGTGACATTAAATCTGAAAGTCTCCAGAGGTGAATTGAAGGCCATTCTATGTTATCAAAGTCAAAACTATTATTAGACATATGGTAAGCTACAAGGTGGCCGGCCATTTTAACAGTATTATACATACTTTACAATGACCACAGTGAACAGATTAGAGCAAATTCTCTAAAGCCAGCAATATTTCATGTTGACATCTGCAGATGACTCTGTGTATCTTATGCCAGGCCATTTTCTCCTTTAAAAAGCCAAAAAATAGTTGTGTAAATAAAATAAGATATATGAAAACTGTGGGTCTTTGAATGAAAGATATAACATAAGCGATGGCATTATCATTTAAATATGTGTTTTGTCATATGTATGAGGGAGTATTCATTTTTATGAATAGTTTTCAGGAAGCTAAGCCCTTTGGTTATATTTCTACATGTTTGGATCTATTGAATTTACAAAATAAAATATTCATATGAAAGAAATGAAAACATATGAAGACAAATTACCAACTGTCATCATCAATTGAACTTGCAAGGAAAATTCTAGATCCAATGGGCTTCAATTGTTTAGCTGGTGTTTTCCACGATAAATATTTATGATTTGTGTCTTTGAATTGGTGACTTACTTTTGTTACTAAGAATTCTACAATGGAATGAACTGTTTTTAGATTCACTGTTGTGGGATAAAATCTGCTTTTAAGAAAATGTTGTCAGCTGTTTTTCCATTTCAAATTGAATAAATCCATAACTACAGAATGTAAGTAGTACTCTCTCTCTCGGCATATATATATATATATATATATATATATATACACACACACAAACACACACACACACATTCATGTGTGTATTTATATGAAGGTAGAGACTAGCTCAATATTTTAGAAGTAAATTACTAATTATAATTTCCTTTTAGGTATATTTCTGTGCTTGGAGAAATTATCTTTAAAGATCAAGCCCCAAAATAAAACTTAGGGACCCAGAGAAAGAAGAACAATGAAATAACTCAATAAAATCAGTTTACCTTTGTGTTTCTCCATATATTACGTTAGGAAAATATTTGGTTCAAAATAATAAATAGATTTTTTTCTCAAAATCTTATCTGACTAAAAGCCAAATTCCTTCAAACAGCAAGAAGGGTCTAAAAATCTTGAAAAATTTAACCACATTTCTCTTACATATATTATGTTAGAATTCCAGAAAATAAATGTTTTTAGTTATTACAAACCTTGCATATTTCTTTACTTAATTCATATGTTTAATAACTTATGCATTAAAGAAACACACACACAGACATTACCCTTCAGGTAGTATTTATACAATAACGCTATATGCATGTATAATTGTGCTTGAGGTTATGTACATTAATTCACTTCAGCCTCTTTATTCTGCTTATAAATGAGCACAAACTGATTCAGAAAGTATTATTCTCACAGAAAATCATAATACAGTTTCTTAGGGCGCCTGGGTGGCTCAATCCATTAAGTGTCAGACCCGATTTCGGCTCAGGTCATGATCCCAGGGTTGTGAGATCGAGTCCCACATCAGGCTCCCTGGTGAGGGTGGGGTCTGCTTGGGATTCTCTTTCTCCTTCTCTCTCTGCCCCTCCCCTGCTTTCTCTCTCTAAAAAAGAAAAAATTCTTAATTACTAAATTGGAAAGAGAGCCAAGTTGAAGATAGCTCAGTGAATACACGCTTTGAGTGTACGCTCTTATTATACCACAGAATAGGTCTTGGGAACAAACACTAACCTCACAGAAGAGAAAGGAAACAAAGTACCAATGAAGCCAGAGGCTTCATAATTCAAGTGGGCTTTCCACAAACACTCAGTATTAGTGCTACATCACAGACTGAGGAGAGGCAAGGTGACATGTTCCAAGTTCAATCACTGACCTTTCCACTCCCAATTCAAAGTGTTTAAAAGGAATTTCTTTTACCAACATGAGAGAGTATCAGAACTCTCATTTTTTTTAGGCAATAAGCATCTGCTAAGAAGGAAGTTGCTCTAATTAATGCAGCATGAATAAGACAATGAAGAGAGTTGGCCACGTCTTAAACGGAACTTTCATACCATGAGAAAAGCAGGTGCAACAAAGCAAAGCAAAGAGAGTGACATTAGCATTTACAGAGAGTTAAGAACTACTGAACGGCATGGAATCTTACCCATATGATTTGCACAGTAGGAGATAACATGTACAGAGTCAGAGTAACTTTATACAAACATGCTCATAATGAATTTCAGAGGGAAGTGAAATCAACTACATTTAATACTTCTCTTCTCCCTCTGCCACATTAAAAAAACTATATTCAAGGCAGACAGCCTCTCCTCTATCTCGTCTGCCCCTCCCTTGGGGTGTATTCAATAAACTTCTATCTCCTTTAACACAAAACAAAACAAACAAACAAAAGGCTATATACAAGTTACAGGTAGCCCACCTAAGATTTATTTATTTTTTTGCTTTCAGATTAATTTAACTTAGGAAAGTAAAAATTTTAGATGGCAGGAATTCCTCTAAAACTTAAGATGTTATCACTTTTTTTACTTTAAAATGTGAAGCTAAAATTTTGGGAATACAGAAATAAAAAGCATCATGAAAACTGTTATTGTTACGTTATTAATTTAAACCTTATCGGCAAAGTGATAACAGCCAGATTATAATTTGGTTGATGTGGAAGATACACAACATAGACTTACAAACATTCTTATTATTTTTCCCCTTAAGATTAGATCAAATAATAGAGACTATAAAGCATCCTAGGGTCTAAAAATAGGAAGGTGTCTAAAAACTCAACATCTCCCACAACACCATCTAGGCAGAACTATACCCATTGCAGCTGTGCCACAGATATATAAGCCCAAACTAACAAACAAAAATATTGACTCAGACAGTCACTTTGACACTCTAATCCAGGGTTCCAGAAGATGAAAAAACAGCTTGACAGAGAGAAAATGACTGACTGATACAATCATCTAATTGAGAAAGTCAATGTCAGAAGATGTGTAAGATCATAGTGATGAAATGGTTTTATCTGGGGGGAGGGGGGAAGATTAGAAGGAACCTGTCACTAGACAGTGCTAAAGAGATGGGTATAGAGGAAAATATCACATTTGATTCCTTGTTTATTTTTCTAATTAATAGACTTTCTATTTTAGCTTTATATGTGGATGAAAATGGCTCAGGTAGCACTGAAAGTTCTCATATACTATGCTTCCCCTGAACATAGTTTCCCCTGATATTAACATATTGCATTAATGGGGTACATTTGTTACAATTAACAAACCAATATTGATCACTGATGATTACTAAAGTCCATAGTTTACATTAAGGCTCATTCTTTGTGTGTTACAGTTCTATGGGTTTTGATAAACATATAATGTCATATATCAACCATGTATCATTAAACTAACAATCCCTTGTGTTCCATGTATTCATCCCTCTTTCTCTCCCCCAAGCTCCTAGAAACCACTGATATGCTTACAGTCTCTAAAGTTTTTTTTTTTTTTTAATGCTCTTTATTTTTGAGTGAGAGAGAAACAGAGTGTGAGTGGAAGAGGGGCAGAGAGAGAGGGAGACACAGAATCCGAAGCAGGCTCCAGGCTCTGAGCTGTAAGCACAGAGCCCGACGCGGGGCTCGAAGTCACAAACCCTGAGATCATGATCTGAGTGAGATCATGACCTGAGCCTAAGTCAGATGTTTAACCGACTGAGCCACCCAGGCACCCTCAGTCTCTATAGTTTGGACTTTTCCAGAATGTCATATAATTGGCATCATATGGTTTGCATATGTTGATAAGGAAGCTTGGAGTATTATATGCATTGAACCGATGAGCAACACAGATATTGTTTCTTACTGGTATGTTTTGAGCCTGATTTTTGCTGAGCTTCATTTAAGAATAACATAGCAAACAAGAACAAGAAAGAGTGACAGCTTGAAACAGTTCACATCCCTATTTTGGCTGAAATGAGCATATGGTAAAACAAATTACTTTTCTCTGACTCTTCTTCTAGGAAAAAAAATCAATCTTCTTCACTTTAATAATGCAGTTAAATTGAAATTAAAACTAGAAAGGTAGACAGGTAGATCTAAATTTCCTCAACTTTTTTGAAAAGATGTTTTTCCTTGTAAGTGTCTAAAACATAAGTATTTTGGCATTCAGAATTTCAAATAATAACATGGAAAAAATTCAAAAAGGGACCTACATCTTAATATAGCAATGTTATTTCAAGGAATGTAACCTAGAGAAATATTTAGAATTGTACATAAGACATGTGTACAGAGATATCCATGGAGGGGACACTCACAAATACAGAAAAGATGGAAAAACCCAAAATATCAAAAATAAGAGGTTGGTGATTAAAATATATGTTATATTCATGTAATAAAACATGATGCAGTCATTAAAAATCATGTCATAGTATAGTATATATTTACATTAAGAGGAAAATCATCATTCATATTCTCTAGGGAAGGTGGACAGCCTTTGTGTTTTTCAGAGTTAGGACTCCCTCATTTTCCTAAGGGAGTGTAAAAGAACTCCTGAGAATCTTTGATCTGGAACTTTTCTAATAATCACACTCATCCTATTGGATAACCAAGCTCTAGTATCCAACATTCATGTAGCATTTATTTATCAGTCACTTTCTCTGTGCTACATTCAACTAAACAATGAAAACACAGAAGGGAGTGAATAAAACAAACAAGCTTCCTATTTACATGGAGCTTAAAGTCTAGTATGAGAAGGAGGAGGGCAGTGGGAGAGAATCAAGACAGACAATAAATACATAAATAAAACCACAAGGCAATTTTAAACAATGTGTACTAGTTGAAAAAAAAAACAAAAACATGAGGTCAAAGAAAGGGAAGGTATTGACTAGACAGTTATTCAGAGAGGGTGGCCAGGGAAGGCCCATTTGAGGGGTGACATTTGGGTTGAGAACTGGTAAAGATCAATGAAATGAGCATTCCAGATATTTTAACACAGCCAATAAGCCCTGAGCCAGTAATGAGTTTGACATGTTCAAAGAACAAAACAGAAAGAAGGCATATATAATGAACTCATACTGAGCAAAACGGTAAAATGACAGGGAATGAATTGGGAGTGGAAGCCTAGAGCCAAGTGATGTAGGGTCTTGTAGGTTATTTAAGGTCCAAGATAAGAATGTAAAGGACAGGAAAGATCAGAAAAGTTCTAAGTCTGGGAGACTGGGCATGTGACTCAATTCTGACACCATTGTAGAGTTGACATGAGGTAGTAAAAAGGCATGCATCAGGGGACAAGGGAACCAAGATATGAGTGATACCAGGGACAGCAGAAGCATGCACAAGCAAGAGGACACATCCAGGAACCAAGGTCCGGGGTGATGGACCAATGCATCTGATTTCATAGCTTAGCAGGATTCCTTCAGTTGCCTACATTCAAAGATACTGCCTACAAATCAACCATAAACAATATTCTTAATATATCTGCCATTCTTTCATTTATCCTCTCATGATGTGATGACTCAGTCCAACAAAAACCTAGGGATAGGGTTCAAGTCCTCACACTTTAAACATCCAACTTTGTTGCTACAGTGTTACTTAAGCTGGGAAATACAAACAGATACAAAATCAGTGGGAATAAGTGGTTAGAGGCAGTTTTATCTGAGATTTTTTGCTCCAGTGTTTTCCAAGTTTTCTGGCATTACAATGTTTTATTTTGGTAATTATGAATAAAAGCAGTTAAAAAATCAATCAGTAAAAGAAGCCTTTCTACTTCTTTAAGCTGGTTTATTATATGATTTATAAAAGCCTGGACAGGCTGTTAATAATAAGCTTTATCCAAAAACTAAATCATAAGACGAGACAGTAACAAATAAGATAAAGGACGTCATAAACCAAAAGTGCACATACACAAACCAAATTCGTTGTGTTCTGAACCACATCATTACAATTTGGCCTTCGTATTTCTCCAACTTGGACCCGAGCATGGTTATTAATAAAATGCTTTTTTTCTAAAAAATAAAAATGCACATGGTCATCAGTTTGAGGCCTTACCAATAGTCTGCTCCTCTAAAAGCTCCAAACAAATCCAGAGAATAAGAGGAATACATACATATTAGTTATACTAATGACAATAATTCTATCAGTGTGCATATGGCATAAGCCCAGTCAAATTATGCACACAGCCTGGTCAACAAAACCATCAGGACTTTATAAGACCCATTAATTTGAGAACTGAGCTTTCCAGTGTTGCCAAAGTGCAGCCACATTTCTCTGCCTTGCACTCAGGGACTCCTCAAAATGACATTTCTGAGCTGGAAACGCCATTGCTCGTAGCTAAATGAATATTCCCCTAAGCATTTGCTTTTCAAGATATGAGTTTCCAGGAATGAGATACCACCCACCACCAGCTGGGAACAGATATAAATAAAGAGAAATTTACCCTTGGATGAGGATTCAATTTTTTTTTAGTGTTTATATATTTTAAACTTGGAGTTTCATCATTTTCTTAAGTTGTCCTTTTAGAAGTTATTCAGAAATATGTTGAAGAGTGAATGACTTGCCTACATTTGCATTAATTAGTATTTTTTAAAAAGTGCTTGAGTTCAGCACAGTTGGTCAGTGCCCAATGGTCATGCTGCTCATCTCCAAGTGCCTGTCTTGTGTCCATGTGTGTATTGTTCTATATCTTCCCAGAAAACTTTTATAACAAAAAAGGTATGCAGCATTTTATGTAAAAATATTTTCAGTCACACAAAGTAAGGACATCTTAAAATTTTCAAATACTTTCAAAGAGACAATCAATAAAAGGTATTATTGCTATCATGACAGAATCAATGACAAAGATAATAATAGATGCTACACATATACACATTTCAGTATATAGATAGTGTGTGTGTTTGGTGTGTGTGTGTGTTTATGTTTACAAAATCAGTTGCCATTTGAAGCAGGAATGTAATAAGTAGGCTTCAAATTCATTTTCCACTTCAAATCCAAATTGGCATAATTATTAACCAAAGTTGCTATCTTAATAATAAGTGTTGAAACAAACAACCACAAGTGGATACTTACATATTTTTTCTTTACTTTTCTTTTAAAAGATGTTTGAGAGAAGACAGAAGAAGGATTAAAGCTGCCATAGCAAAGACCAAGCACTAACACAGGAAACAAACGTTATCCTTTGTGTATATGGTCCTAGACACATGAGACCCACTGAACACATTTTTTATGAGTCCTCTAAATATTTATTTTCTTTTAATTTTTTAAATATTTATTTATTTTTGAGAGAGAGAGAGAGAGAGAGAGAGAGCGCCTGAGTGGGGGAGGAGCAAAGAGAGAGAGACACAGAATCCAAAGCAGGCTCCAGGCTCTGAGCTATCAGCACAGAGCCCATGTGGGGCTTGAATCCATGAACCTGAGCTGAAGTTGGATGCTTAACCGCCTGAGCCACCCAGGAACCCTTAAATATTTCTTATTCAAGAGAACTTACACACATTTTTACAAAGTATAAACATTTCTTAAACACTATGTACATTTGGATGAAAGGCATTTAAAAGATGAGACTCTTAATCTCCCAGGAGCAACACTTCCATAATTGTTTACTAATTTTTTCAAAGGTACTTTATGTAACAGTAACCAGCAGCAAAAACAAAGCTCATTTTCCTTTCTTCTTGAAGCTTTGAAGGTTCTGTGGTAATTTTCTGCACCCCTAGAAGCACTGCCAATTCAAAACGTATTTATGGAGTATATACTGCATGCATAAACCATATTACTAGCATTTGTCTCTCATCTTACAACTCAAAATATGATTTCATATACATCATCTAATTTGACCCTTGTAAGAAATATAAGGCTTCAAATATAGCTAGCAATTTTTTTCAAACCTGCAAAGATATTGAAAGATTTATTTTTTTCACATACATATAACATAATTCTCTTACCACTTTGATTGAACATTTGTTGCTGTACAAAGACATACAAATAACACAGAGACTTACAAATGAAAGGAGAGGGCATTGAGTTCTAAATGTTTTCAGAGCTAAGATCTACACATAAGCCACTGAGAAGAGATGAAGAATCCTGTCTGTGTGTCCATAGACTCAAAGTTATGTAACTGTTATTTAGACTCCCAATATCAAATAAGTTAATAAATGGCTAGATAGAAAACATTTTAGGGCAACTAGGTGGCTCAGTTGATTAAGCGTATGACTTTTGATATCAGCTCAGGTCATGGTCTCACGATCCTGAGATTGAGCCCCTCATTGAGCCCTGGATCGGGCTCCACACGGAGCATGAAACCTGCTTGGGCTTCTCTCTCTCCCTCTCTCTCTTCTCTTACCCTGCTCACACTCTCTCAAAATAAGTAAACATTAAAAAAAAGAAAACATGTTAAATCTTGTAATTTAAGACATTTTAGTAAGCTATCTTACTAAATGACTTATTTTTGAAAATGCCTTATTGAAAATTACTTAATTGATGACATAATTTATAGATAATGATTTAACAGACAGTATGAAAATATTTCTATGACCACAGATACAATGTAAGTCTGCTCAATGGGAAAAAAACTCCCCCCAGCAACATATAGATGTATTTACTCTATTTACAGAAATATGTATCATCAGTAATTATTTTAAAACCTTATGAGGAATATTGTTTATGACCAAGAAAACCCTAAGCAAATACTACTCCCACCTTAACAATAAGGAAAAGCTGGGTAATTTGCAAAATCATAATTATTGTTGAGCTTATAAGAAAGCTAAAATTGCTAAACCATATAAAATAATTACAATCACACAGAATATGTTTTCTCATACTGTAAAAAAAGTAATTTAGAAATCAATAACACACTTCTATATATTCATAGGTCAAAATAGAAGTCGAAAGCAAAATTAGAACACATTTAATTGGATGAAAGTTAAAGTACAACTTATCAAAATTTTTGAGATGCAGTTCTTAAGGAAACATTTATAGAATTAAATGTTTATCTTAGAAAAAAATTAAGTGTCAAATTAACAACAAAAAGTTCTTGGGGTGCTGGGTGGCTCAGTCAGTTAAGTGTCAGACTCAATTTCCACTCAGATCATGATCTCATGGTTCCTAGAATCAAGACCCACATCCTTTTCTGTGCTGATAGCGTGGAATCTGTTTGGGATTCTCTCTCTCCCTCTCTCTCTGTTCCTCCCTGTCTCATGCTCTCTCTCTCTCTTTCTCTCTCTCCCTCTCAAAATAAATAAATAAACATTTTTTAAAAAATCAAAATTTCCACCTTAAGTAGACAAAAAAAAGAAAACTAGACAAAGAAGAGGAAATTAAATCCAAAGCAAACAGAAAGAAGGAAATAATAAAGATATGAATAAAAATCAATGAAATTATAATACTGAAAAATAAATGAAATGAAAAGCTGTTTCTTTTTTAAAAATCAATAAAATTGACAAATTTCTAGTCATATTGAACAAAAAATTACCAACATCAAGAATTAGAGAGTCATTACTGGTGACAAGGAAAATGATAATAAAGATATATGTGAACTAGTGCCAATAATTTTGGCAACTTAAGAAATGAACAAGTATTTGAAAAACAAAATGACAAAAACTCACTTGGGAACAAATATAGTGAAAATTTCCAAAATCACTCATCATCAAGGAAATACAAATCAAAACCACATCGAGATACCCCCTTACACAGGTCAGAGTGACTAAAATTAGCACCCAGGAAACAACAGATGCTGGCAAGAATGTGGAGTAAGGGGAACTCTTGCACTGCTGGTGGGAATGCAAACTGGTGCAGCCACCCTGGAAAACAGTGTGGAAGTTCCTCAAAAAATTAAAAATAGAATTACCCTATGACTCAGCAATAGTACTACTAGGAATTTATTATCTAAAGGGTACAGGAGTGCTGATTCGTAGGGTTACATGTACCCCAGTGTTTATAGCAGCACTATCAACAAGAGCCAAGTTATGGAAAGAGCCCAAATGTCCATCAACTGATGAATGGATGAAGAAGACGTGGTTGATATATACAATGGAATAATATCTGGCAATGAGAGAGAATGTTACCATTTGCAACAACATGGATGGAACTGGAGTGTATTATGCCAAGTGAAATAAGTCAGTCAGAGAAAGACAGATATCATTATGTTTTCACTTACATGTGGAACTTGAGAAACTTAACAGAAGACCATCAGGGAACAGAAGGGGAAAAAAACAGAGAGGGAGGCAAACCACAAGAGACTTAAAAACAGACAACAAACTGAGGTTTGATGGGGGAAGGGCAGGAGATGCAGAGGGGAAAATGGGTGATGGGCATTGAGGAGGGCACTTGTTGGGATGAGCACTGGGTGTTGCATGTAAGTGATAAGTCATCGGAATCTACCCCCAAAACCAAGAGCACACTGTGTACACTATACATTAGCTAATTTGACAATAAATTATACTTAAAAAAAAGAAATTTTAAGAAGTTGAAAGTCTTCTCATAAAGAAAGTTTCAATTCAGAGGGCTCTAAATTAAAATTTGAGGAAGAAATAATACGAATGCTACACAAACTCTTAGAGAAATTTGAAAACACTACCTGATTCAATCTATAATGCCAGTATTACTCAGATACAAAAATCAGATAAAGACATTACTAGAAAACTACAGGCCTAAACTCCTAATAAATATAGACTCAGGAGATCCTTAAAATATTTGCAAATATATATAACCAAATGAATCCTACAAAGAGCATAGCACTGATTTAACATTCAAAATTAGTTATTTACCTTACTAAAAAGGGACATGGTACTAATACATACAGTGATATGGGCAAATCTCAAAAGAATTATGCTAAGTAAAAGAAGTCAGATACAGAAGGGTATATAACTGTATGATTCCATTTATATGGCATTCTAGAAAATTCACAATTATAGAGGCAGATATTAGAACTGAGTTTCCCAGGGACTGGAGACAGGAGGAGACTGACAATACAGGTGCCCAAAGGAGCTTTTTGGAGTCATGGGAATATTCTGTATCTTGATTATGGTGATGGTGATCCTGTCTACATTTGCCAAAACTCATTGAAATGTATACTTAAATGGGTGAATTTTACATTAACTCAATAACCCAGACTTAGAAAACAAATAAAAACTAGGCTTTGGTTTTCCTATAAAATTGAAAAATCCAGATGTAAGAGAAATTAAAGCTGAAAACTTGTATAGTTCATATCCATTTTGCTGTTGTATAGCTGGGGACCATATATAGTTGAAAATTACAAAGAAAAGTATATCAGTATAAGTAAGCTCTTGCTAACAGTACAAATAGAATGCATTGCTTAGAGAGGATATTGTGGTATGTTTTATGGAAACCAATTTGACAATAATTTCATATATTGAAAAAAAAACCATATTTTAATAGCTGTAACAAAGAAAAAATCCCATGGTCAAGAAATTCTATACTAAGTAGATATTTTCTTTGCAGATTCTATTAGAGCCTTTGTATGCAATGTGGAATCCCTAAAAGGGACTGCAATATCACCACAGAGCGTAAAGGTGAATGTTCTAGATGATGGTGAGATTAAGCGTCCTTTAAGGTTCTCTCTAACACTAAGGCTTAAGTTTAAAAATATGCATTCAACATCTTACACTGTGGCTTATAAATAAAGAATCATCAGAAATATAAATTCTTAATAGCAAGGACTTGTAGCATTCACAGTGGCAGGGACAATATGTTTTATTTCTTTTCTGTTCCTCATGATATTATGAAACACAGTAAATATTGACTGATTTAGGTATGAATAAAAGTTCCATCAATACGTACACAAACCAAACACTGAAACAAACTTGTACTGAAAGATGATGTGGAATAGAATACACTATTCTTGCTATCTTTCCTAAAACATGTTTTCTGTTATATAAATTGTCTGTGTTCTCAGCACTGTTTGACTTTGAAAACATGGAAATGAATCCACTTGACTCAGTATGAAGAGGCACATCTTGGGGAGGAAATCTCATTATTTCTTGCTTCTCCAATACCTGTGCTGGTAATCACACCCCTGTAGTTTATACACCATGACTTTCAGGGCCCAGAGAGGGGTGGAGGGGACTACTGCTAGGTAATGAGCTCCAGCAGAGATAAGATTCCAACTTCAATTATGTAACATAGAGAAATATCTTTTCTGAAACAACATAAATCTATTAAATCCTGATAAATTATTTTTGATATTCAGTATTCAATAAAGCTAAGTTAAAGCAGACAGAAAGAAGCTTTTTCCTCTTTATAATTTGCTCTATTAGAATTATTAGGGATTGTCTATGACTTTGTTTTTAGCTGGCAAACATAATGGTAGAATTCATCAGCATGCATGACAAATCACGCCCATACATTTATATACACAACTGTCATTCTCACCTTTGGGAAAGAATGCCATTAATGAACCTTATTGCATGTAAATATTACATGACTACAAATCAATACAGGTTAATATTGCCCCTAAAAATAAGGTCTGCAATAGCCACTACCATAAGCTACTTAGTGGATGAATATAAAAAAGGCAGTAAAAAACACACTTGAAGGAGAATGGCAATGTTTAAGAAAAAATTTCAAGAAGAACCAATATACATAATATATAAGACCTCAAGACTAAAGAAGATCTTTTAATATTTATTTTTACTTGATGGTAGCACTTTGTCTAATCTAAATACCTTTGGTCTTTTTTCTCATGTGATTCTTTGTTCTTTTATACATTTATTTAAAATTGTTAATTGGCCACCTAGAATATCCTAGGCTTTGTTTTTTCTAGGATGAAGAGATACATCAATGAATAAGACAAAGGCGTTACAATAATTTAATGCAAAAACAAAGCAAAAAAAATAAAATAAAATGCAAACACCTACTCCGAAACACAATCTCTCCTTACTCTACCCTACTCTACTTCAATCTCTACTGAACACACTTTTTTTTCACTCACACACATTCCAGAGTGAAATCAAATTACTAATTTTAACGAGATTCCTAAATGGTCTTACGTGTATTAGGAAAAAAGTGTCTGAGTACTACTGGTTAATTGGTGCCACATTTTACTGAGGAAGGAAGGAAGGAAGGAAGGAAGGAAGGAAGGAAGGAAGAAAGGGAGGGAGGGAGG
>NC_064816.1:88662254-88846836 GCF_023721935.1 Panthera uncia | reverse complement strand
GAGGAAGGGAAGAAGTGAGGGAGGGAGGAAGGGAAGGAGGAAGGAAGAAAGGAAGGGAGGAAGGGAGGAAGGGAGGGAGGGAGGGAGGAAGGGAGGAGGGGAGGGAGGAAGGGAGGGAGGAAAGGAGGGAGGGAGGGAGGAAGGAAGGAAGGAAGGAAGAAAAGAAGGGAGGGAGGAAGGGAAGGAGGGAGAAACAGAAGAAGGAAGAAAGGAAGGAAGGGAAGAAGGGAGGGAGGAAGGGAGGAAGGAAAGAAGGAAAACTCTAAATCCTAGGGAGGCCTAAAGTCTTAAAACGATTATTAGTTGAATTAACTTCCAAATAGAATGAAAATAACATTTCTTACTTATTTTTAAAAAGTATTGTTATTATTCAAATTGAAATATAGCTGACACATAATGTAACATTAGTTTCGGGTGTATAACATAGTGATTCAATCTCCATACATTATGCTGTGCTCACCACAAGTGTAACTACTATCTGTCATCACAATACAACACTGTTACAATAACCACTGACCATATTCTCTATGCTACACCTTTTATTCCTGTGACTTATTCATTCTATAAATGAAACAAATTTTTTATTGTTTTTCATAAAAACATACAGCCCTACTAAGAAAATAGAGCAAATGCATGCATATATATATATATATATATATATATATATATATATATATTTCTCTTTCCGTCTGGGAAGCATCAGTAGGTCTGGAAATAAAGTTTATCACAGTCTAATGTTTTCTTAACATGTTTCAATTGATCAAATATAGTGAAGTGTTTTGAAGTTATTTAAATATTGGATTACTGTTTCTTTTATTCACTCACTAATTCATTTGACAAATATTTACTGAGCATTTGACTAGGTATCAGGAAAGGTGGTAGGGTCAGGAATGATGATGTACAAAATTCAACTCAGCTCTTGATTATGTGGAGCTTAGAAATCAGATACAGAAGACAGACAAACATAATAACACATGTAAAATTATAATTGCACTCAGAGCTATTAAGTAGTTTGTGCCAGATTATATGAGGGAGAACTGTCCTTTTCCTTATTATATTTTTCGAAAAGAAAATATATATTGTCAGTTAACACAGTATCAGAAATTCATAAAATTTCTTTCAATGATGATAGGATGGTCTTCCTTATGCTCTGTCTATAACATCATCTAAATAATAAAGTAAGTGGCCTTTACACATCAGTTAAACTGCAGAGTCTAGTAAATTCAAGAAACAATAACAGCAATTATTATAGAGACACATGCATAAAATCTTTGTGCTGAAACACTAAACTCGTCTCAAATATAAATACCAATTATTTACCTTTCTGAATTATCATGCATGAGTTAACCATAGATTTGATTTTATGGTTTCATTCCTAAATTTAGATATTCTTTGCTAACATTGTAATGATTTTATGAAAAATTTTAAGCCTTATGGCAAAGATGCAGCTTTCCCAGGAAAGTTTATACTGTATATGCAACTCCTACAACAAGAACATCAATAAAACTGACTCACTGAGGCAAAACACACACATCAAATTCCCCTGAGCCAGTGACAATGTAGACAGGTATGCAGAAACTACTGAATTATAAACGCTATGGTTCAATTCCTAAGCTACTGACCAAAAGGAGAAGGCCAATGTAATGGCTAGTATTGGCTGGACTGTATTATCTACTGATAATAAGAAGGACATTTTCTCATAGGGAAAAAGCCTCCAATAACTATTATATCAGCACTTGCAGCATAATCTCATAGATATAGCTATAAAATAAAGGAGCATCTCTATGACTCTAAGTGGTTGAAAGAGGAAGATGATAGAGTCCTTAATTTATTTGATGAATCATAATGCCAGAACCCTCAAGTTTTTCTTTTCCTAGTGAATACTCCCTTGAACAATCCACAAAAGGTCAGCATGCTAGGCCATTAATTCTCCCTTTCTCCCTTATCAATTACCACAAAACATAGTGTCTTAACTCAGTGTGCATACACATCCAATAATTTCCTCTAATGGTAGTGAAAGTTCAATACATTAATCATAAAGATAATTCAAGAGACATGAATCAAAGAACTTTTCAAATCACTCTGAGATTTTTTTTTGCAACTTAGGTCTAGATTTACATTCTGTTACTTGTTCAACTAGAAAATATGGCTGAATTTTTAAAATATATTTTTTTCTTGGAAACTATGTGTCTGTATTACAGATGATCAAGCAGGTTGCCTTTTAAGTTGTCAGAGTGATAGTTGGCTATTTGTGTTGAAATGTGACACAGAAACACTTTCTATTTCTCCTCAAAGATGACATACATCACTTACCAAATATCAATATTCCTGAGATTCTTACTTGTTGCAAGTGTATCTAGTAAGCAATCAAATTAATTTCTCCTACTAATGTACTTTTTTTAAGTAGGCTTCAAGCCCAACATGAAGCCCAATGTAGGGCTCAAACTCACAACTGTGAGATCAAGACCTGAATGGGATCAAGAGCCAGACGCTTAACCAACTGAGCCACTTTGGCGCCCCTCTCCTTTTAAACATGGTTTAAAGCTTCAGACATTTGTGACAAAACCTCAAAACAAAAACTAAGAAAAATATGTAAGTAATATTTAATGTTGTTACCGCTACAATTCATCGCCTCCTGTGCTCTGAAACCCTTTCAATAAGTTCTGTAAGAATAATAGATATGCAATTTTTTAAGATTTCTGTAAATTTTTACATGGACACTCCACAACTACACTGAGTGTAACTCAGACATACATTTCCCTGAACCCTATTTCCTTAAACGGATTTTAAACTAAATGCACTTTTGGAAACTGGAAAAAATCTTGGCTCATCAAAAGCTTGAAATGATTTTGGAGTCATAAATATATTAAGGATGGATTTACGATATTTGTGCATAAGTTGAATTCTTTGTAAACTTAACTCACTAATAAATGATGAACACAAAATTGTAATCTCTTGAAAATACTTTAAAATCATCATTACAGTTCTGATAGAATCACAGTAGAATCCATCAAAAAGATGGTTTCCAACAGAGAAATATTTTTCGCTGTCAAATCATACACTCTCTTGCCAGCTAGAATCAGGAAATGTTGACAGCTACCTAGTGCTATCACAAGAAGAGAATGAGGATTCCACACATATAAAGAGAAAGCAGGAAGTTCCTCTAGGAAGTCCTGGGTGTCAAATGTCCTCGTACAAACTGTAAAAGATGTGACATGCATCTGTCATGGAAGCAGTGGTTTTATAAACCTTAGCACTATCAAAGTCAGAGATGATAACTATATAAAGATCTGTTCATGATCAATACATACCTTTGAGCTAGAAAGCTCTATTAGTTAACAAAACTCTGGTAAATGTGTAAGTTTGAGATCCTTAAATCACAATTTAATTATTATGTTTTTCTTTTCTCAGGACCCTAAGGACATATATCATAAAAAAGTAGGATCTGCTAGGATTTCTTGACTGGTTACCTCACCTTATACAGGAGTACACTCACACTGGCCTCAATTCTTCCTCTATTTCTACACCTATTGAGGGGTTTAATTTCTAGTGATAGCCACAGAAAAATTTTCAGCCTAAGTTTTGCATATGACACAGGAACATAATCTAGGAGCTCAATATTATATTCAAGTTGAGAACGGAAGTCAGGAAATATTCTCCGAATTGGTTAATACTACAACTAGAACCAAAAGATAAATGTATCACATTTTATTTTTCCTTGTCTTTCATTCTTTATTCACTGAACTACTTAAAAGAAGAATTCAAGTGATTATACTGTACAAAATACATGTGCCAGATGTGAGCCAACCAAACGAATTAGCCAGAAGGTTGGTAATGATTAGCCAATAAAAAGAACTAGAAAAACAATAATCACAGCATTAACACTCAGAGCTGTAACCAAAAAACAAAATACTTTAATGTTACTATCTGTGATTTCTCATTCATAATCAGATAGTATATATCATTTCTCTTCCTAAGTTTTCCAATTATCTATGATTCAAGACTAATGGCAGACATCCTGACAATTTTAATTTGAAGGGCAGAGGGAAAGGAGAGAGAAAACTTCAGAGATTACCTTGTTCACTAAAGGCATTTCTGTCATTTTCCTTCTTTTTTTAGGGAAACACCCCTGGATCTCTTCAGAAATCAAAATACAGACTAAAAATAGGCCATCCTAAAAATATGTGCCAGATGTATCATATCTAGGGCTTTTCTCACCCCAGGGTATTTGCCAACTCCCACTTGACACATCCCAAATATTTTTAGCACTTCAAAGTCTCTTACTTATTGCTTGCACAGCTGGTAGCTAAAAATACTTACTCTGTATAATGCTACTTTACATGTCAAAGATTATTTTTCTAAGTACCATTTATGCACAATATGCTTTCATAATGAGAGCTCAGGTAAAAGCAGTTCAGCTCAGAATGGAGAAGGTCAGAAAAAGAAGCCCAAGAAAGTTAAGTCCATTCTACAAGAATGAAAATATGGATAGGACTCAATTAGCTACATTTTCAAAAGAATCCTAATGACTGGGTAGTCTTGTGCAGCCAGAGTGGACCTAGCAGCTTGGAGACCTACATACAGGTAATGATAACTCTGATGAGGTTTGGTAGGAGACATGAGGGATACAGTAATGGATAAAGTGGGGTTCAGGGAGAGAGAATACAGGCTCTTGGAAGGCTGGACCATAAAATAATTCAGCTATGAGAAGAATTAAGCAGGTAGAGCAAAAATGTAAATGCATGGTAATTTAAGGACAAGGTTCAGACAAGGTACAGTTTCTATTACTATAAATGAGGAGGTAATGAGGATATGATTGTGAAACCATCAAAGGGGGCAAATGTCACTAGGAAATATGCATACTTGAAATGAAGTGGTGATCACTGGGGAAAAGGCTAGAAACCAATTACTGGAGACCGTGATATCCAAATCACAGAGAGAGCCGGGGAGAATGGAGAGAGGGGAAGGAGACAGAAATTCTGCCGTCAACGAACTTGTGTTCTATGATAAAACTTGTCTTAAGGACTGGAATAAGGCAAGGCTAATTTTCAGGCTGCCCCTAAGATGCAAAATACATACGATCATGGATTTGAGCAGTTCATTACATAAGCTTAACTTATGATTCCAAGTGAGCACAGTGTCTCGGGCCTTCAACAAAGCGATGCCCCCTTCACATATTGAAAGCATCGAATAAAAAAAAATCCACCAGATTGTTCATGTAAACCACAAGACTGTTTTCTAGTACAAACACCAGCCATTTGTTCCTTTACTAACGTGAGTCTGATTTTCTCAGAAATGCATCAGATTTTCTGAACTTTGTCTTGAACAAATATCCTTATCTCTACATCTAATTTAATCAGAGTTGTTAATGGCATTCGATTCTACAGAATGAGTATTCACGCCTGACTGCTCCAATGCTCGTTTTTAATAGGGCACTTTTGAAAGCTGGCTCCGACTTACCTTATCCAAATTATAAATTCTTAAAATTCTAAAAAGACAAATCTGTCAATTTTGTCACCGCTTTTATGATGGGGGCACACCCGGGAATACAGGAACATTTCCAACAAGATCTTGAAGGACCCAGTTCCTCTTCACTAAGTCTCCAGGATATAGGAGCTGCCACTCACTTTTTTTTCATTCTTGTGGGGAGATCTGAGCTTGTGGAACAAACTGCAAAGCAGCTGTTTCTTTCTTTCTTTCTTTTTTTTTTTTTCCTGGCAGACATCAAGCTCTAATCTATAATTTAATAGAAACTAAGAGGTAAGAATAAAGCAGCATGGTTTTTTTTTTCTTTTTCATTTAAGGAAATCAGAAACATAAAAACACTTAGCAAAAATACAAGTTCTACTAAAAGCAAGTTAGTGTTTTCTCAGCTTGGTGTTACAGGTAATTCTGAGATGCAATTAAGAAAATCACCTCATGGCTCCTGAGTGGCTCAGTCGGTTGAGCATCTGACTTCGGCTCAGGTCATGATCTCACAGTTTGTTAGTTCATGCCCCGTGTCGGGCTCTGTGCTGACAGGAGCCTGCTTTGGATCCTGTCTGTCTATCTGTCTGTCTGTCTCTCTCTCTCTCTCTGCCCCTCCCCCACCCACGCTCTGTCTCTCTTTGTCTCTCAAAAATGAATAAACATTAAAAAATAATTTCAAAGCAGATGCCATCATCAACCTCCGGGAAAAGAAAAAGAAAGAAAATCACACACAGCAGTGATATCATGGACATTTCAATGTTGGACTCAGGGGGAAAGATGAATTAGGAAATGCCAGCTAACAAGACTAGGGTAAGATATTACTCTCCTCCCACCTCCAATGAAGATATTGTAAAGAACTCATAGGATGTGGACAATTTATTTGGCTTTGAATAAAAGAATGGGGCAGAGTTAACTATGTCTGCCTCAGGTTCCCCAGGTTTCATGAGTGAAATCACGGGTGGTCTTATCTTTCTTCTCAAGCCGTACCTGCATTAGGTTTACAAGGTACTTCAGGGTGCTGTCTGGAATGTAGTGATGAATTCTAAATTGTCTAATTGCCACTGTCTCAGTATTTCCTACTTGCTGCCTGCCGTGATGACCTCTTTAGAATGGGGTTTCTGCTTTAAGGTTTTGACCTAGAAAACCCATTACTTTCCAAGACCTGACTCTAGTCTATAAGGCAGGTCCTTTAGCATCTTGCCTAGATTTTCCATATCATGCCTTCTATTTCACTCTGCCTACTGGGGGTCATGCCACACAATTGTGAAGATCACTCACAACCATGACCTTGCCACTTATTCTGATTTTAGTTTTTTATATGCCCACGGCTTTCTCTTCTGCCATGCTTTGCCTTGCCTGCTGAGTCAAAATCCTTGCCACTGACACCTGACTGCTTTTAGCTAATGTACCTCATCCTTTCTTTTCTGTGTGTTCAATGGCCCAGCTGCTCCTGCAGGGGCCAGATGGGCTTCCTTAATCTCTCTGAGAAGGGCATCCAGCAATGAGTTTTTTCTCTTTTCTATTATCCTTGCTTTTTTAAGTTTCTAGTATTCTTCGTCTATGAGCATCTCCAACTATAATAAAATAGAGACAAACAGGCAATTCTAAACTCAAATATGGGTTGTTTTCAGACTAGACATTCAGGAATGCGTTTTTCTCTCAGAAACAATGCTTTAATTAGTACTTATATCATGTTTTCAATTTACTATGTGATAACCAGAATATTTAACCGCTGAGAAAATGACACTGTAGGTATTAAGGGATACTGCAAAAGATCCCTGGCTGTATCACTAGTATCTAAAGCCACCACATACTTTTCCTTTTATTCATAACCCCTTGGAAGCTAGGCTATCCTCAGGTGCCATCGCTGCCCCCACAACACTGTGTGCTTAAGAGTGACAAAGCCTCCCCAGACATCGATATCAGAAAAATCATAGTCATTGAGAATGAGGCCCATATATGACTCCAGGCATTATGCTTTGTGTCCAGTGAAAGAGCAGGGATGTGGTAGTGTATTAGTCTGCCAGGGCTGCTATAACAAAATGGCACAGACTGAGTGGCTTAAACTATGGAAATTTCGATTCTCATAGCTCTGGAGGCTAAAAATCCCAAGATCAAGGTTTCAACAAGCTTGGTTTTTCCTGAGGACTCTCTCTGAGGCTTGCAGAGGGTCATTTTCTTGTGGCGTCCTCACATAATGTTTCCTCCGTGAGCACAATTTCCTGGCGTCCCTTTGTATATACAAATTTCCTCTTCTTTTTTTTGTTTTAGTTTTTCTAATGTTTTATTTATTTTTGAGAGAAAGAGTGTGAGTGGGGGAGGAGCAGAAAGAAAGGGAGACACAGAATCTGACGCAGGCTCCAGGCTCTGAGCTGTCAGCACAGAGCCCGATGTGGAGCTCAAACTCACGAATGTGAGATCATGACCTGGGCCAAAGTCGGACGCTTAAAGGACTGAGCCACCTAGGCCACCCTTGGGATTCTCTTCTGATAAGGACGCTGGTCAGGTTGGATTAGGGCCTAACCTAATGACCTCCTTGTAATGTAATCACCTGTTTAAAGACTTTATCTCCAAACAGTTACATGCTGAGGTGCTAGGTGTTAGGAGGGACATGAAGTCAGCCCAACGTGGCAGAAAGCACCAGTCTCTCATATGGGTGGCACCCTGGCATGGCAGGATCCATGTCTAAGCCATGTATAAGTGATGATGGCCTGAGAACAGAGCAGAGAAGTGGCCAGGATACTCATACACAGCTACAAAACCTATTTACTGCTTAAAGTATTACTGATGTGAGACAAAGGAATCATAAACAATATTCACAGGCAGATCATTGGTAACTAATGTTAAGCAGTACCTATATACATAAGGATTTGTGAAGAAAAGAAATGTAGATCCATAGTATAGTCCTAGGTCAGTTTTTTTACAAGTTACGTGAAAGATTTTAGTGACTTTCAGATATTGTTTAAAACCATAGTTATCACTCATTATAAAAAAAAAATAAATATTTTACTCATCAAACCTGAAGTATTTACTGCACAAGGCAGAGTTTCAGATGCTGGTTGTACAGGAGTGGACAAAACAAAGACATCCCTGTTCTCATGGAGTCTATTGTATAACAGAGATCATGAGCAGAAAGGTAGATATGTATTCACAGTAATGAGAAATACTATCTCTATGAATAAAAATAAAGTTGAATGTAGACAAAGAGTTACAGTAGTGTTATTTTCACCCTAAATAAAATGAGGGAGTCATCTGCACCTCTTGTGCAAGAGCTTTCCAAGTGGAGGGTGTAGTGGGTGCCAAGGCTTGGTTGTTTGAGTAATAGTCAAGAATTAGAGTGGTTGGAAGCATGAGCCAGAAGCAGGTAAGATATAACCAAGAAGAAGTAAATGGTGCCTTATTATGAAAAGAATGTATAGGGGAAAAAAATCTTTGCCAAACATGTAACAAATAAAGGGTGTTTTTAGTACATACAGAGCACCTATGAGATGATGATAAAAGGAACAACTAAGGCATAAGAATAGGCAAGGCAGAGACAGGGAAATCTAATAGAACAATCATAAATGCATGAAAATATCTCTGAGATATCATACAGATAAGGAATTTCAAAATTCAAATAATAATTGGATATGATACTTTTTCACAAATCAGATTATTTTAGAAAAGGAAGAGGGAAGAAAAGATAAGAAATGACACTATTAAATGGCAAGAATGCATGTAATGGACAGTCTCACAAATGACCAGTGGAGTTATAAATCACTTTAGTCATTTTTGAAGACAATCCAGCAATCTTTTTTTAAATTTCTTTAATGCTTATTTTATTTTTGAGAGTGAGACAGGGCATAAGCAGGGGAAGGGCAGAGATAGAGGGAGACACAGAATCCGAAGCAGACTCCAGGCTCTGAGCCATCAGCACAGAGCCCGATGTGGGGCTCAAACTCACTGAACTGTGAGATCATGACCTGAGCCAAAGTCGGACACCTAACTGACTGAGCCACCCAGGCCCCAATCTAGCAATCTTTTAAAAGTATACATATCATCTGGCCTAGCAACTCAATTCTTGGAAATCTACCCTAGAAGAAAAGTGTACCAATTTGAAAGTTATCTCTTGAAACATCATTTGTAGTAGCAAAGCAAAAACACAGCTAGAAACAACACAAATGTGTATCTCCAGAACAGCCACATAAATCATGGTACATTCAACTTATGAAATACTATACAAATGCTTAAAATAATGTTTTAATTGTTTCTATTAACCTAGAGGAATATCTATGATATCTTAAACACACAAAGAAAACTTATCTGCTACAACCCTATCTTAGTAAAATAAACTTAAAGATACTTCCATTTTATATATCTCTATACTTATTTCTATATGTTTGTATAAGGATAGACTAAGGTGGAAGAATATATACTATGCTGGTTATATTTATTTCTTCAGACAGAAAATGAGGAAGATGATAAAATTAATCACTATTAATTTTTTTAAGTTTTAATTTAAATTCCAGTTAGTTAACATGCAATGTAATATTCGTTTCAGGTGTACAATATAGTGATTCAATGCTTCTATACAACACCTGGTGCTCATCACAAGTGCATTGCTTAATTCCCATCACCTTTTTAACCCATCCCCACCACCACCTCCCTTCTGGTAACAATCAATTTGTTCTCTATAGTTTAAGAGTCTGTTCCTTGGTTTGCCTCCCTCTCTCTTTTTCCTCCTATTCTTATTCCACAAATAAGTGAAATCATTCAATATTTGTCTTTCTCTGCAGACTTATTTTGCTTAATATAAAACTCAACACCCGAAAAATTACTAATCGAACTAAAAAATGGGCAGAAAATATAAATAGATATTTTTCCAAAGAAGACATACAGATGGCTGACAGACACGTGAAAAAATGCTCAACATCACTGATCACCAGGGAAATACAAATCAAAACTACAATGAGATATCACTCACACCTCTCAGAATGGCTAAAATCAGCAACACAAGAAACAAAAGGTCTTGGCGAGGATGTGAAGACAGGGGAACACTCTTGCACTGTTAGTGGGAATGCAAACTGGTGCAGCCACTCTGGAAAAGAGTATAGAGTTTCCCCAAAAAGTTAAAAATAAAACTACTATACAATCCAACAATTGCACTACTAGATATTGACCCAAAGAACACAAAAATACTAATTCAAAGATATACATGAACACCAATGTTTATAGCAGCATTATCTATAAGAGCCAAAATATGGAAACAGCCCAAGTGTCCATCAACTGATAAAGAAGATGTGGTATACACACGCACACGCGCACACACACACGCACACACGCACACACACACACACACACACACTGTAATATTACTCACCCATAACAAAGGAATGAACTCTTGCCATGTGCAACAATACAGATGGAGCAAGGGACTACTATGCTAATCACTATCATTTTTAAATAAAAGTAAAATATGTTTTCAAGAGACATTTGCACTGAATTATATCCTTTCAAGAGACTTAAGAAGGAAAACATTTCAACCATATTTCTGTTTCCATGGCATGCCGTACAACTAGATTGAACATTGCAGTAAACTGATCATTTTGAACAAGTTAGTTACTTTGTCTTAGGTAAATGCAACCATAAGTATCTAAATATAAAAAAGGGGTACATGACTTTTCCATTTATTCTGACAGAAGAAAATTTAGAAGTCAATTGTCCATAATTGACCAGTGTGAATCTAGTTTTTTTTTTAAATAAAACCCACCAATAAACAGAGTGTAATATGGAAATGGACTTAATGGTATTAAGACTTAATGGATAGAGATCCACTGATAGGAAATTATTATCAGGCAGTCCTATGGCAAAGACCCAAGATGGCATTATAGATGTCTATATGCTCTCTTATGTACAAACACAGTAATGAACACGTTCTCTCTCTCAGATCTCTTTATGATGTGGGTCATCTCGTGTCATCCATGATGCCATAACAGAAAGCCTGCATCCATCTTATCTTTGTTTTCAGATACCAGTAATGAGATTGTAATATTCTGAACCTTGTAATTAAATGAGAATACAAAATGATGATGGACAGGAAATCTACAGAATATAAAGTGCTTCTCTGTGAGTTACTTTGTCCTTGATAAGTACCTAATCTATTAGAATTGGATGTGGTTTAAAATAATGCAGTTTTACTTGGCAATGAGAAAGAATGAAATCTGGCCATTTGCAGCAACGTAGATGCAACTGGAAGGTATTATGCTAAGTGAAATAAGTCAGTAAGAGAAAGACAGATACCATGTTTTCTTTTTTTTAATTTTTTTAATGTTTTCACTCATAGGTGGATCTTGAGAAACTTAACAGAAGACTATGGGGGAGGGGAAGGGAGAAAAAAGTTACAGAGAGAGACGGAGACAAACCATAAGAGATTCTTTAATACTGAGAACAAACTGAGGGTTGATGGGGGGTGGGGGAGAGGGGAAAGTGGGTAATGGGCATTGAGGAGGGCACCTGTTGGGATGAGCAGTGGGTGTTGTACGGAAACCAATTTGTCAATAAATTATATTTAAAAAATTAAAAAATAAAATAAAATAATGCTGCTTTATATGTCCTTTTTCGATACTCAAATATTTTTTTCTTTCTAATTTCAGAAATATGAGATGGGTAACGTGCATCTAACTTATTATAAGGCCATATTGAATTTATTTTTTTCCTCATACTATAATTGAAAGCAAAAGATTTTTAATCAGCCTTTTAATCAATCCATTGCTCTCATGAAAATAACAATTGTATAAAAGATTGATTGCTGTCACGTTGGTGGTCATAAGGATCACACTATACACCTTTCACAAACTATACAACATATTTATCCATGAGGCAAGTTAGAAAAAAAATATTAATTGGAATTAAAATCAGTGTTATTTCTTACAGGATTTGAGAAGAATTACTTTTGTGACATGAATGTCATTTTATAAATATATGTGTATACATATGAATCATACAGATATCTCAACTCTCCTACCGTCTTATCATAATAATTTTAGAACTACAACAGTCTAGTAAACATTCTTAAAAAGTGAAGTTTCAAGGGCTAGACCGACTTCAGAATTGATAGTTCAGATGACCATAGGATAAAGTTAAAGGGACAGTGAGTCTTGTAGCTAAAATATCAGGGAGAACCATTTTCAAATCATTATATCTAATTGAGAAATGTGACAGTCTCCAGTAACAACCGTTGATAAACTATTCCCATGGTAAAGAAAAATAGTGAGTTCTAAATGCACACCTCATGTTTTACTTAGGATCTTAAAATACAAACAGACAGTAACAGGATAGCAAAAACAGACGGGGTGGGGAGATTCTGAAACTTCTTGATCTTCAAGCTCTATCATAATCTCGTGCCACATCTTTCTCACTACAGACTGTTCACAGAAGGTACCACCCAAGCAGGTGTTCAGAAATGAGTTAGAAGTGTCAACTTTGAATAACATGCATTTTCTTTTAGAGTGTTTGGCATTTTTTAGACTTTAAATTCTTCTTTACTCAGTGAAGGGCAGTGAATTCTGTATCAGTGGAAACCAACTCCAAATTTGAAAAACGTTGCTACTAAAAGAGAGCCGTATCTCCAAATTATATCCTCACTGTCATCTTGTTACATCATATTTATTCTTAAATTTATATCTTCTTCCCTAGAAAGAAAGGTCTTTAACAACTAGTGTGTGATTCATGTCTCTATTTGTTACTGGGGGCACTTATAAGAATAAGAGAAGGCAGGTTGACCTGGTCTAATCTTCTCATAAACGTGCTGGTAACTGAACTCCCAGAAGCAAACAAATAGCATGTATTAGGAAGAGAGTCCTAATCCAGGAAAATCTTTTGGTAGGTGGTCCATGGATCGGAATTTCTAGATTTCATCTGGGAAGCAAACCCAGAATATATGGACTTATGAAGTATGACTCACTACAAATGTCACACAAGCTATGCAATTATTTGTGTATAAAAAAAAAGATGTTTCATTGTCCAAGATGGTCTCTGCTGAATGAAGCAAACCACATACTTCACATAGATACATATATTATTCTGGGCCAGAAAGCGCATCTGATGGGAGAAGGAAGGACCTTAAGAGCTAAGCATGGAGTCCTAGAGACCTCCAGGATTTACCCATGTCTCTCAATTGTTTCTATCTTATAAATTACTAGCAAACTTGAATATTTAACTTGACCATCCACCTCTGTGTTAAATCATTCCTCCTCTTCCACCAGCTGTTTATTTCCTTCTCTATCCTTACCTTATCCATCCACTAGTTCTTAAGCACCACCTAATCCCCCCATCATTTCACCTCACGCTCACCCTTCTCTGATAGAACAGAATCTTAACAACGTTGTACAGCCAAAAAGGCCTTAGTGACCATATAATTCAGTTTCCTCATTTTATCGATGAGGATACTGGTCCCTAGAAAAAGTGTGTGACCTATGATGATAATTTCAAGTGCAGGGCTTTACACATGATTTGTAGCTCTTGTTAACCACGGACTTTGAAAATTTATTCTCTGTTGATTTGGGTTTGCATGCAAATATTTACGTATCTCATGTCTTTAGACTATGATATCTTATCATATAGGAACTACATCTATTTAATTTTTATTGTTCACAGACAATTATATATCTACAATAAAATGTTCAATAAATATATATGCAGATGAATGAATGAAAAATTTTCTTGATCTATAAAATGAGTTTTGACTAGATTTTGGACTGCGTACTTAAATAATCATCAAGGAGCGCCTGGGTGGCTGTCGGTTGAGCGTCCGACTTCGGCTCAGGTTATGATCTCATGGTCTGTGGGTTCGAGCCCTGTGACAGACTCTGTGCTGACAGCTCAGAGCCTGAAATCTGCTTTGGATTCTGTGTCTCCCTCTCTCTCTGCCCCTCCCCCACTCATGCTCTGTCTCTCTCTCTCTCTCTCTCTCTGTCAAAAATAAATAAACATTAAAAAAAATCATCATAAAATCCCCAAGTAATTTCTAGTAAAGTTCAGTTTTTGAGTTTTTTTCCCAGTTTTCTCTTCCCAGCTTCCTCCTCCTGCATGCAACATACTCACTTCCTCCAAGTAGATTAAATTCAATACATTGTGGTAGAGCCTGACAATCTTTTATTTTATAATACCTCAGGATATTCTGATGATGAACCAGGTTTAAGAGCAAATGAACTAGCTGATTCAATAAGCTGGCTTCTAAGGTTAAATTTAAGATTTATCTGATTTACTTATGGAAGAAAGTATTCACTAATGTAGTGGTTTATTCTACACTACGTGCTATTTATAAAATGTGTTTCACTCATGAGGATCTTCAGATAAGCTAGTATAAGAATTTTTATTATAAAATAAAATATTTTATAAAATATTATAGAATAAAGATATTTTAAGTTTATTTATTTATTTTGAGATAGAGAAAGAGACAGAGAGAAAGCACAAGTAGGGGAGAGGTAGAGACAGAGAATCAGGCTAAAAATGGAGCCTGACGTGGGGCTCGATCTCATGATTGTGAGATCATGACATGAAACAAAACCACAAGTCAGACACTTAACCAACTAAGCCCTAGGTCCCCGTGATTACAAATAAAATCTTAAATGTGAATTTCCCATTGAAAATAGGTTAGAAACACCATCTATATATAATATATTTGCTTTAGGATTTATAGTAAGAGATATAATATAAATAGTTATTATGTTATATTCAAGGGAAGGATTAAATGTTTTCCTGAAGTTTGTAAGTTATGCTTGTTTCCTCTTACTTAATCTGCTATATGTAGGGCTGGGGGTGATTTGATCTTTGTCATATCTGAACCTATGAAGTATATTTCCTATAAGAATGTTGCTGAACATCTATTAAAATTATGGTTTCCTTTTTATTAGGCCCATAAGAGAAATATCTCTTGTGTTTTGGTATTTCTAGATAACTGGTTTGTTTTGATTTGGTGATTAGAATAGAACAATGGGTCCTATTTCTCAGTCACACTATTCCCTAGGGAACTAAGAGTTAAATATAAGGCTCACCTCCAGCAAAAGTAAGCACTTTTCGGCAGGCATGTGTTTTGCTAACTTCCCTCCTTGTAACCACATTTCTGTATCCTCTAGATTTCTTCCTATACTTACCTTTTCTCATTTAGTAACATAATTTTGCATACTGCCTTGAACACTTGTAGAATAAATAGTACAAGGATAAATAAATTCATTTATTGCAAGAGTCTATTGGAGACTGTATCTGAAAACCAACTTTCGGTTCAGTTATCACAATGAACTGTAATCTAGCTCATTTGGGAGTCAGCCCCACAGAAATGACCTCCCCCACCAGATCAAAAGGTGGCTGCAGCCATTTAATACACAGTCTTGAAAGTTACTGGGTGAATGTTAGTAGTAATGTTATATTAGTAGTAACAATCTTTGACATGATTCCAGTTATGTACAACTAATACTCTAAAACCAGGAGCTAATTTCCAGCTGAATTATTATTACTCCTTCTGAATTATTATTAGTACACTTTTATACACTGAACTTTCTAAATTACAAGAAAATTATTAAGGAGGATCCTAATTTATGATTATTTTTTTAAAATAGTTCTAGATATTAAAGTTTTTTGAGAAACCTTCTGTGCTAACTTTAATACTCATGGTAGTTTTCCGTTAGTGATTGGAAGTAATGCCTTCCTTTATTAGGCTTGAATTGTATTTATCTAAAGTTCTTCTTTCTACATCTGTCAGGCTTCCTTCATAACATGCAAGCAAAAGCTTTTGGATGTTTTCTTTTTTGAACTGCTTTGAAGGATAGACCTTCACCTCTGGTGGGTTCTGTACTTAACACATGTCTGAGTGCAAATTCAACTACTTTTCTTCTCTACTGATCTGTGTAATGATTAGGATATAGGAGGTCCTGACTGACATTTAGAATGAGGCATGTCTTCGAATTTAGGCTGTTAATCAGAATTATTACACTAGGGAAATCTATTACTTTTGCAGTTTAGGTAATGCTATGATAGAAGTGTATCTGGATCACAGATTCTGAGTCAGTCTAGGACCAGATCTATGTGACACAGGAAATAGACTATACTAAAACCACTTTCATTCAATTTTCAAATTTTGGAGTCACAGGAATAAAAATATAGCTCCTTGTGAGCCAATATAACAATTTTCTTCAAAATAATACTCATTCTCTTGCCATATATATACTTAGCATAATCTTAAATTTTGTACTGAGAGCGCTTCTTTTGTAAGGGACCAAATGATGCTGAAATGCTATGCTTTAAGAATACTGTCTTTCCCAATATATAGGATATTAACACTCTTTTGTTCCCAAGTACAACATCCTTTTCTGGTTAATAATTGAACTTGACTTCCATTTTCTCATGCATCACTAACATTTATTTTCCTCTCTATTTCAGTGATTGAATCTGTTTCATATTACCCAGTGCCTAAGTTGTAATTATTTTAAGATTTTTTATTTCACTACATTTATTTGTAAGCAATTATGGCTTTTAAAAACATCAACTGGTTTATAAGAATAAGCTCTTTCCAACATTCTCCAAGCACAGAAAGGTCCTAGAAATATAGATAATAGAAATTCAAATGATAACTCCATATTTATACTTAAATATGAAGCTCTAAGGTGAAATATAACATATCCATAGATAATAAATAATATGATTGAGTTTTGAAAGCTGCACAATGTTAAGATCCCCTCCCCCAAATTAAGCACCATCTTAACTAACTTGATTTCCACAACCCAAGTCAACTAAAAAATTTCATTCCTCTGTTTGCCTTTTGCTGGGTCTCATATATTCCTTTGGTGTGTTTCAATTGCTTTCTATAAGAAATATAGCTAGAGAATTCACTATAAATATATATATATATATATATATATATATATATATATATATATACACACCCAAGTTCACAGAGAAACACTTGTTTAACTAAAGAATCAGGAAGAATCCCTATTTTCTCCCTAGACCTTACACATAGAAGCCACGGAGTATTTCAAGATGAAATACAAATTCATCTTGACTTACCAATATATGTACAACCAGTCTAACTTCACTGTGGAAACACAGTGTTGGATGCCTGGTCTCATTAATTACATTAACTTTTGAATAAGAAGAGGCATGAATGACACTGTACAATTCATTTTTCATTATGAGATTTTAAATCTTAGTGCACAATTTCATTTTAATGTAAACCTTCTCCGTAATTATTGAAAATTGAAGTAGGATTCTAGGAAACAAGACACTCTTACTTCTCAGCCCTGCTCAGAAAGTAGAGCAATAACTCATGCAAAGAATCATTATGAAATTTAATGTAACAGATATCCCTGGAATGAATCAGTCAGTGATGCTCCTGAATTTTGACTTGCTACTGAGAGATCGAAAATCTCCTCATCATAACTGAATCCAAAAAAAATTCCACTACAAACACAATAGCTTATATAATTCAAATATTGCCAATAATTCTAATATTTTATTACTTCTTTAAAAGCACATGTCAATGGGGGCACCTGAGTGGCTCAGTTGCTTACGCGACTGACTCTTGATTTCAGCTCAGGTCATGATCTCACAGTTCCCAAGCTTGAGCCCTGAATCAGGCAATGCGCTGGCAGCATGGAGCTGGCTTGGGATTCTCTCCATCTCTCTCTCTCTCTCTCTCTCTCTCTCTCTGTCCCTCCCCCATTCGTGCTGTCTCTATCTCTCTCAAAATAAATAAATAAAGCTTTTTTTAAAAAGAAAAATCACATGCCAGTGGATTCTCACATTTCTTTAAAAGGATTTACTGAACTAAGAAACCAGAGCTAGGATTCCCTAACCGCTCCTGTTGTCCTTCCTGTGCCACATTAACAGCACTGATGATGGTTATCTGGCTGAGTCTCAAAATGTGCTAAGTGAAGGAAAATTCTATTATCTTTCCGAGAGAAAATTATTCTCTATTATTACTCAAGTTTCATTACCAAGGTAGTGTTTGCTGATAATAATGCCAGTGTATCTTTTTACCTTAACTTATCTTTATTATTTTGAGGTAAATCTCAAATTAATCATTTCTTCCCTTAAATGGTACTGTCTGCTCAAACAGATATTGACTAATTTTGAATTCTCCTACTCATTTCCTGATCTATGTATTCTGAACAACTCTCATCTTTAAATTATCTCTGGATTTCTCTCAATTTGCTCACAAATTTCTTCTAATCAAAAAGTAGAACAGAATGGAAGAAGTGGCAGAAGGTTTTCAGAGCAATATCCCCAAATCCCGTGGCAAGGAACTACCCACCCACACTTTTTTGTAGTATAGCATCAAAAGTTAGTACTCAGAGATTACATTGAGCTTGGCAATCTTGATGCGATTTGCAAGATCCTCAGAAAATATTTAATAATCATCATTTTACTAAAGAAATAGTTGAGTATGTATGAGAGTGGTATAATGGGTGTCACTCTATTCTGAGAACAGAATCTTGGTCTCCTGATTCCAAAGATGCACTTAAAAAGCACAAGCTGTTGAATCTCTTATTTCCATTTGAATCAAAGAATATACCAGACACTATGCCATACACAACTGTAGAAGATCCATAACAGAAATGTTCAACCGTATTTTCCATATCTCAACATGTGTAGTTGTAGCCTTTGTACAAACATTAGCATTTTAACATGTTCCAACAGCAATGTCACTACTGTGTTCAGTGTGCTCAGATCATTTAAATATTAATTTATTTATAGCACATTGTATCTCAGCTAGTGTTGTCAGGTGAAGAATCTAGGCCTGAATATTTGAACAAATAATTTCCCACTGAAAACACTAAAAACAGTATATTACAAATCATAAATATACATATACACTTACTATGAGTCATACCATATTTCTTCCAAAACGATACTGCATAATTTTCTTAAATTCTGAGTAGATGTTGGTGATTCATAATGCAACATGTGTCTTAAAATATAGAGTATTCTGTTTTATAATGTAACATACTAAAGTGTTACTAGATGAAGGACTCTAACATTCCAATGTTATTATGACAGAAATAAAAGGCACAGAAAAATATGATATAATCTAATTTGTATATATTAAGTAGGCATTCCTCTAGACTTCTAAAGAGCAAAAGACAAAGAGTAGTGCTTGATGTTTACACTTTATTCTATAGACTCAAAGACATAATTGCCACCAATCTCTAATTTTTCTTTGTCAAAGGAAGGCTACCATGATGCATGGAATCCAGGCAGGCCAGGAGCAACAGAGCACAGTGACACAATTATAGTCAGTTGGTATCACAGGCATTGCTTTCATTACCAATATCATTATGACACATTATAATGTATGAGATGCTCAGAAAATACCTTATACCTACCATTTACATAAGAAATTCTTGAGTATTTATGAGAGTTAATGATCATAACTCACTCATACTTAGGAGGTGAGTTTTGACTGTTCAAATCTGAGCTGTCTATTTTGACTCAATATTTGATACAACTTTTACAAAGAGACTGGGATCTACTTCTATACATTAATTTTTATATAAATAACAGAATATATAAACTCAGTTGCCTCCCATATTCTTCCTCCCAAAGTCAAAAAGGCCTTTGAAGTCAGGACAGCTCCATAACTTTTCCCATAAAAGAGCTTTCACTTTAAATGACCGTCTGTTTTTTAAGCCCAGAGAAATATTTTTCTTTCTTTACAAAATAAATTTAAAAGGATTTATAATCTTAAATGTATGCATTCCAAATATATGTTATTGGAGCCATATGAATTATTTTGATGCCATTAATTAACTAAACATTTTTTTTCTTTTAGTATAGGGCTTAAATTCCTTTATAACATTTTTCAGGTATATTAAATATATTACATCATAGGCTTCCTGCAGTACTCATATTTTTGTGATGAACCTATAATTTCAGCAAGTGTCTAATTTGGGTAATGCATCTTAAATACTACCGTTAAATAAGTAACTACATTCCTATTCTTTCAACTCTTCTCTATTTTAAATATAACACTATTTGAATTTTTTCCAGATTTTTTTTCTGGATCATATTGTGAAGTTCCAACTATTGAAAATAATTCAGTGTCCATTAACCTGCACCTCAGGATTCAATTCCTGCAAGGTCCTAAAATATAAAAGGTAAATTTGAAACAAAAAATCTATTTCTGAAAATTAAATAATTCATAAATAGATACCTAATATAATTTTCTTCCATTACTCTTACTTTCCATTAATAAATGCATAGGCCATTTCAGCCATTAAATTTAGCTATGTAATTTGTTCATAACGTGTACTCATTTTTAATTTTCTGGTTATGGTGGAATAGAATCTCTACCGGGAACATTTGTCCAAGAGCATTTCATGCATAATCAGTAGCGTTTTAATATGTCACTGATTCTGTTTGTGACAATATGCACTTTGGGAATTTAGAATTCACAAAACAACATTGCTAATCAGAGCAGGTAAAATTATTGGCAGTATTTAACGTAAGGACATGTACCTGGAAAATGTATTGTCAGGAAGTTATTCTATTAAAATAAACATCAGTGGTAGTAGAAACTCCTATTAAAGATAAGCAAGTTATTTTTCTTTTTAAAAAAAAAATGTAATGTTTATTTATTTTTGAGAGAGAGAGAGAGAAAGAGAGAGACAGAGAGTGAGTGGGGAGGGGCAGAGAGAGAGGGAGGCACAGAATCCAAAGCAGGCTCCAGGCTCTGAGCTCTCAGTACAAAGCCCGAAACGAGTCACTGAACTTACAAACCGCAAGATCATGACCTGAGCTGAAGTCGGATGCTTTGAGCCACCCAGGAGCCCCTACAAGTTATTTTTTCTTAACACTTGGTTGATATCAAAATGGTGTCCAGAAACCTGAAAGTATGCATAATTCAATTCTTGTTAGTAGATCAATAAATAATAACTGCTTGCTAAAAAAGGATGGGGAGAGATAATGTGCTATAGATATTCTAGTTTTTAAAATATGGATTGGGTTAAATCTAAATCTTTATATAACTCAGAAATAAGGTCCCTGGTGGAGAACATTTTAAATTCTGAGAATACAAAATTTTTGGCATGAGAATGCAATCTTTTATATGCTAATAAATCCCCAGATTTGTGCTTTTGTCTTCAAGTTGCTTAATAAACAAAAGACATAAACCAAAACAAAGATCATATTTAAGTTAAAACACAATCTATTTGTCAACAATATCTTTTGAAAAAATAAACCCAGACATTTAATTTACAAAGTGTACTATTTCCATTTTTCATTTACCTATTAATGATTCTCAGAAATGTTTATGTAATTTAAATATGAAACATAATCATTAAAACATATGTTAGTGAATTGTGCAAAGAAGTCAAAATTCAATATTTTCTGACCATTAGTTATGTGTGAGACTGTAGTTAAATTACTATTTTGGTGGTTTAGCAGTCAGAGGGGTTACTAAATATCTCACAGATTAATCCAGCACTGACTAGGATAAAAGACTGTTCCACATCTGGTACCGGTCATTTGTCTCTAACAAAGAACATCTCCTGGGCCACATTTATCTCATTTGTAACTAGATGAGGAGGGTTAGCAGGGATATTAGTGAAAAAAGGGAGGGGCAAAAAAATACAACAAAGGAGAAAGGTGAGGTTGTGCCAAACATGGACCCTTTTAGTAGCTAAAATGTCCTATGAAGTCCTCTGAGAAATTCTAGCTTGCCCTTGAGTGGAACACAATGGGAGACAAAGTTTGCATTGAGGAGCTTCATTTCCATTTTTTTTTTTTTTTTTTTTAGTATTTGTTTATTTTTGGGAGAGTGCAAGCAGGGGAGGGGCAGAGAGAGGATGACAGAGAATCCTAAGGGGGCTCTGCTCTGACAAGTTGACAGCAGTGAGCCCGATGAGGGTCCAGCTGGAACTCAGTAACCTCAAGATCACACCTGAGCCAAAGTGGGATGCTCAACTGACTGAGCCACCCAGGTATCCCTTCATTTCCATTTTTTTGAATTTGTCACCCTTAGTTACCTAAGTCCTGAATTTAAAGAGGAACTGGTGTAAAGGGAGTTGTAGAGAGATAAACAGGCAAAACATCTGCCCACAAAAGCACCCAATATGAAGCAAGCCCTTAGGCACATTCAGTGGGAATTGGTAAGTCCTTTTCCTAGAATCCGGACTTCAATTACAATCAGTGCCTTTGGTTTAGTTCTCCTTCTTGGAAAAGTCTGCAAGTTTCCCATGGCAACTTTGCTCAGTCAGCTCTATTTACAGCCTGCCCCTTTAGCAATACTATAATGTCATACCCCTTAGAAATCCTCAGGCACTCACAAAGTCAAGCTGAGCTTCTGGGAAAGCAGGTTATCTTTTACTATTTTTGCTAGAAATAATTACCATTTTGACACTTAGCTAAATGATTTCGTCAGTAAATCCATTTGTGTCATATAGACAGGAGGACAATACACTTTTTAAGAGTGCAGATCATGCTTAAAATTGCATCAGATTCTAAGCTCCTTAAGAATAAAAATGATACTGCTCTTTGTGCCATTTCTAGAAACTGGCAGAAGTCATGAATTCAAATAATGGATTTTTCTAAATCCATTATATCTGCATTTTTCACAAAAAGAGGTATAGTATTTTTCAAGTACATATTTCAATGATTTCATTAACTCCTTACATTCCAATTTCATCTCTCCAGGAATCATACAACAAAGTGAGAGTTAAGCAAATGAAAATATATCCCATCAAAGCACTGAGATAACTCTACCAGATACCAAGATTTTGCTTGTGAACCCACTTCTTTTGTGTTATTAGAGGACTATAGTCTTCATTTGAGCACAAAAGTATCTCTGTTGATACTGCAAACAATCTTATCTAATGTTTTGAAAATATCAATACCAATCTAAATTCAGAAGGTTCCTTCTGACTGCTTCTGAGAGAAAACATTTAGTAAATACTGATCCTTCCTCTTGTAACATTCTCCTTTTGTTCCATCCATAACTCTATTAAAACTTATGATTCACTTTAACAAATAAATCAAGATAGGTAAAATCTAGGTGAGTAAAACTAAGCACCTTAAGCCTGGTAGCAATAACAGTAACATTAATGCACACAGCATTTGGAATCATCATTTCAAATACAGCATTCATAAAAGCGCAAAGCAAAATACTCCTATGTAAATCTACACCATGAAAATAGAAATAAATATGAAAAACCAGCCTTTGTCCTCAATAGACTTACAACTATGTTGAGAAACTAAGGCTTTCACACTGTTGGTGGGAACACAAACTGGTATAGCCCCTCTGGAAGAGAGAAGGGAGTTTCCTCAAAAACTTAAAAATAGGGGCACCTCGGTGGCTCAGTAGGTTAAATGTCTGACTCTGATTCAGGTCATGATCTTATGGTTCATGAGTTCAAGCCTTGTGTCGGGCTCTGTGCTGACAGCTCAGAGCCTGGAGCCTGCTTTGGATTCTGGGTCTCTCTCTCTCTGCCCCTTCCCTACTCATATATTCTCTCTCTCTCTCTCTCTCTCTCTCTCTCACTCTCTCTGTCTCTCTCTCCTCTTTCTCTCTCTCAAAATTAAATAACATTAAAAAAAATTTTTTAAACTTAAAAATAGAACTACCCTATGATCCAGCAATTGCACTATTAATTATTCATCTAAAGGATACAAATACAGATTTGAAGAGGCACAAGCATCCCAACGTTTATAGCAGCACTATCAACAAAAGAAAAATTGTGAAAAGACCCCAAATGTCCATCGACTGATGAATGGATAAACAAAATGCTGATACACACACACACACACACACACACACACACACACACATACACACACACACAATGGAATACTACTCAGGCATCAAAAAGAATGAAATCTTGCATTTGCAGCAGTGTGGATGGAACTAGAGTGTATTACTAAGCAAAATAAATCAGTCAGAGAAAGACAAATACCATATGATTTCACTCATATGTGGAATTTAACAAACAAGACAGACGAACATAGGGCAAGGGAAGGAAAAATAAAATAAGATAAAAACAGAGAAGGAGGCAAACAATAAGAGACTCAAACACAGAGAACAAAGTGAGGGTTGCTGGAGGGGAGGTTGGTGGGGGATGGGCTAAATGGGTGATGAGCATTAAGAAGGGCACTTGTGATGAGCACTGGATACATATACATGTACGTATGTATATACATATGATGAATAACTAAATTCTACTCCTTAAACCAAGACTACACATATGTTAACTAATGTGAATTTAAATAAAATCTTGGAAGGAAAATAAAAACAAAGAAGATAAGGCTTTCATGTGAAAAGCTGACTAACACAAAGAATAAAGAGGTGATTAACAAATTTGTTTTAAAAAAACCCACAAGGCTTAATGGAGATAAACTTAGATCTTTATCTCATTTCATACACAAAAATTAATCTGAGATGGGGATAAACAAAACATGAAGTTCAAAACCATAAAGCTTCCAGAAGAATACACAGAAGAACATATTTGTGGCCTCAGTGTCAGCAAAGGTCCCTTATGCAGGACACATAAAGGATTAACCTATAAAAGGAAAATATGTAAATTGTACCTCATCAAAAATATCTGTTCACCAACAAAAAAAAAATTAAGAAACTTGAAAAATTAGTAAGATGAAGAAGCATGCCACAGATTGGAAAAAAAAAAACATATTCAGTATACATATCTGACATTCTGGATCATAAAAAACTTAAAAAAAAAACAATGTAAAAATAAGCAACTCACTTAAAAATAGACTTAAGATTTGAACAGACACTTCACAGAAGAAGATATACCAACCATTAATATGGCTAAAATGAAAAAGCCTACGAACAATAAATGTTAGCAAAGATAATGAACAGCTGCAATTCTCATACATTTTTGGTGGGAGTGCAAAATAGTACAGCCAGTTTAGAGATTATTTTTTCTATTTTTGTGGTTTCTTATAAAGTTAACACATACCAACAATTCTCTAACTGGAAATAACACAAACATGTGACATGAAATGACTAAGTAAATTTCTGTATATTCACACAATAGAATGCTACTTGGTAACAGAAAGGAACAAACTATGAAACATGACAACAAAGATGAACCTCAAAAATATTGTGTAGTGCAAACATTAATTTGAAAGATACATGCACCCTTATGTTTACTGCAGCATTATTTACAATAGCCAGGATATGGAAGCAACCCAAGTGTCCATCCATAGATGAATGGATAAAGAAGACATAATGTGTGTATATATGTACATGAACATACATAATGGAATATTACTCAGCCAACAAAGAATGAAATCTTGTTATTTACAACAATATAGATGGATCTAAAGAGCATAATGCTAAGCAAAATAAGTCAGAGAAAGACAAATACCATATGAGTTTACTCAGAAACAAAACAAATAAACAAAGAAAAAAGGAGACAAACCAAAAAATACTCTTAACTATAGAGAACAAACTGATGGTTACCAGAGGGGTGGTAGGTGGGGGGATGGGTGGAATAGGTGAAGGGGATTAAGGGCCCAACTTGTCATGATGGGCAGTGAATAATGTATAGAATTGTTGAATCACAAAATCATACACTTGAAACTAATATAACACTGTATGTTAACTATACTGGAATTAAAATTTTTAAAAATATATATTATGTAGTTTAAAAGAAACCAGATATAGAGGCACACAATATATATATATAAATATATATATATATAAATATAGTCATATATTTATAACACAAAATGCACATATATAACCAGAAAAACTAATCTATAGCAAGAGAATTCAAAAAAAGGGTGGGAAATTCTCCACAAAAGGATACTTTGTAGGCCCTTTCTAGGGCTAGGTGTGGTTATATGGTAATACATGGGTGTGTATAACTGTCAAAACTCATCAAACTGAACACTGAGATATTTTTTCTTTTGTATATTAATTATACTTTAATTAAAAATAGCAGCAAAAACAAAAGCCTGCCTCAAAATAGTGAAGGATTAATTGTTAAATGAGTAGACCAGAAGAGATATACACTGGGGTGGTATAGATTTACAATTTATTAAGTTAATAAAAGCGAAATATATAATGAAAGATAGATAGATATAGTAAGATATAGATACAATAAGATGCATGTTTAATGAGATATATATAAAATGAGATATACATTTGTGTTGGGTCTTAAAGAAAAAATAGAATTTGAGCAGTAGAATACAGACTGAAGGCTTTCTTCAAAGAGATAAAAGAAGTAAGAAACATCAAATACTTAAAAGCTTCATTGTGTCATTAAAAAAACCCAAAGACACCATCTTATTAGCTGTTCAGGTAAAATTCTACTTAGACTATGATTCTGAACTTTCCACAAGTGTCCTTTCACACTGATGTATATTTCTCTATTTTAGGCTCTAGTGCCCACTGTAACCTCTCTACCTCCAGACAAACTGTCATGTAAACATGATTTTGCTGGTTCCTTCTTTTATACCATAGCCTCCATAAATTTCTTCCAGACTGCGAATAAGACCACAAATATATTCTCTAAATTTCCCATGATTATATGAGTTGCATGCGGACTACTCTCTTACCTTATCATATAAATAGCAGCTAAAATATTGCTTCTATTCCAAAGTTATTTCAGTGACACAAGTATTTATTACTCTCCTGGAGTGGAAATTTTTTACTGCTTATGGCACATGGAACACTCAGGCAAGAAGAAAGGATTGCTGAAGGAATATTGTGAGTTTTCATGGTTGATAAGATTACCAAATGTAGACAGACTCTAATCGCATTTTGCAGAACATCTTCTGATTCTTTGATCACACTTGCATTGGATCTAGTCTCCATAAATATTGAGCAAAAGGGAGGATTATACAACAGTCAGCTTAAGGTAGTGAGCAGATGAAACATACTCTCACCTAAATACAGAGAATGAAAGTGTAAAGATTCACAGTTTGAGTCTCTCAAACTGTAAAAGAAATCCAAGGACAATTTATCTACACTGAAGGAGCATCTATTATTTACCAACCACTGAATGAGACCCTTTGAAGAATTAATTTTCCATGCTTTTTAAATATTGTAGGTTTATTTGAGTGTTAAAATATTTATTAAAGCATGACAGTTTATGGAATTAAGCAAAGCATTCCTTTAATCTACTAGACAGACATCCAATCAAGTTTCCCAGAGAACTACTAGAAATATGGTATTCCAAAGAAGCTTCTACTTCACCTTGATGAAATTTAAATTGAGGGACCCTTCAGATGCTCTGAAATATGAAGAGCTCATTCCGTTTATCAGTGCTGTCTGAAATTACTTTCAGAAACAGAGAACAGTTTAGTGACCTAGTTTATCTAAAAATATGAAAAAAAAAATCTCAATGGAGAGAGATAAAGCTGATGTGCAGGTTACCCATGCTGTGTTCTAAGATCGCCTAAGGCTATCTCCACAGTCATCTGTATCTACCAACTCAGTCTTTCCCTTGGTTATGTTTTTAATCTGTTGGGGATTTTTTTCCATAAATTATAATGTATCTTACAATAATACATATATATTTTTTACATTCCAAGTTAGAAACAAAGCGAAGATAAAGTCAAACTGCCGTCCATATTGACAGCAAATGTATCAAACCTGCATTAAAGACGTTACTATTTACACGAAGCCATTTAATAACAGAAATGTGAAATATGTGAATAAAACCAAATTTGCATGTGGACATGAAGGTAATTAGCACATATACACAATCGCAATATCAACAGGTCAGGAAGTAAATAGCAATCAAGTGAAATTGATTGCTAGGAACTTGAAAAAAAAAGGGACTCTAAATGAAATTCAAGTGAAGAGAACTTCCTAGGCTGCATAACAAATATCAATCAAACTAAATGGATTGCTAGGGAATAAGAGCATTAACAAGGCAATCAAGTCAACTCCAAGCCTGTGCAACATTAAATCTTCTGAATTAGAGAAGGTTGAACAAGAGAATTGGAGAATGGCTTGAGTTAGTAACAAAACTCAAGCTAAATGTGGTATTAGAATATTTACTTGGAAATACAATGAAGTCTATTCTGTAATTTTAAGAGGGGAAGGCAGAAGAGGAAGACGAAAAAAAAAAAAAAAATCACCTACTTAATGGCCTGCCCTGCCATTTTCAGCCTTTTCAGTACTTAGCAAAGCAAAATGAAATATACTCCAGTAACTCAGGAATTTTATCACTACACTTTCCATCAGGTTTAGAAAAATAATTAGCAATTTGATCCTAACAACCCACAGCAGTCAAAGAAACAGTATTTTTCATGCTTGTTAATCTTCTCACGCAGAAGAGGAAAGATACTTTATCATCCGATGAGCATATTTTAAACTATGTCACCTTCTTAACTAAGAACAAAACTACAACTGAAGAAATGCAGGGAGAGAACAGTTTAGTTAGGGGGTCTGTAACTGTTCTGGGAATGTCTGACTGTATTTTGCAACCAATATCTGCTGTGGACTAACCATCAATTTCTTTCAATTAGTAAGTTTTCAAAAATAAATCTTGGTTATTTTTTTCTCATCTATTTTCACTGAATGGTAATCCATTTGAGGTCAGGATACTTGTTATATAAACCTTTAATTAAAGTTCTTGTATCAGCAGTGGTATATAGCTTGTCTGGGAGTTAAGAATTCCCCATCCTCAGGGTGCTGGGGTGGCTCAGTCAATTGAGCAAAGGCTTGTTTTTGGCTCAGGTCCCAGGGTCATGAGATTGAGACTCACACTGGCTCCATGCTTAGCATGGAGCCTGCTTGAGATTCTCTCTCTCCTTTCACCACTCTCCCCTACTCTCTCTCTACTCATTTGCATTCTCTATCTACATTATAAAATAATAAAATAAAATAATAAAATAAAATTAAATTAAATTAAAATAAATAAAATAATGTCCTGTCCTCTTCCAGGTCCTTCTATCTGGACTAAGAATCAAACTGACATTTAAAAAAATTAACAGGAGAAAATCAAATTTATTTTCACACACACAGAGATTCTGCACAGACATGGAAGTTCCACAGAGAGGCAAAATGAGGTATGTATGTCATCCTGAGCTAAGGAGGAGGTAGGGTCTCGGACTTCAGAGAAAAGGAATGTACCTCACAATGTGATAAGAAGAGCAGATATTTGGGAATTAGATGCCTGCCCTACCATACAGAGGGTGATTTAGATCCAATTTATCTCCAGTAATAGCCCTTACTCTGGGAAAGACCCCCAATTTAGATTCTTCCATGTGGTTAAAGGAGGAGTAGATTTTCTCTTGAATCTGCAGGATCTTGATTGTCTTCAACTCAAAATAGTCCACATGCCAAAGAGAGCTATCCTGGGGCCACCTGTCTTTGGCCCCTACAATCTCAATAAATACTTCAAACAATGATAAAATTTTATACTTTGGCTCAATCCAATTACTTATTAGATAAACTGAAGTGTTCAGGGAGAAGCAGAATTGCTCCTTATCAAACTGTAAGAGAGTGGCAGACAGAGGATGGACGGGAGGGACTCCCTACTTCTAAGGCCATATTACTCTCATTATGTCATGCTACCTTGAATGAATGGTGAATAGATTTTCATAAATAATCACATGATATTCGTGGTAGGTGAAATGCTTCCCTTCTTCTCAAAAGTCTTCTATAAAGTCAACAGGTTGGTGGCAGAGTGTGGGGTGGGGGGGTAGAAATGGCAAAGTCAGCCTTAAAAGAAAGTTGTTCAACAGACAAAATTTAAAAATAAAGAAAAAACAACCCTAAAGCTTTTCTCAAGTTCTAATAGATTCTCTTTGAAAATGATTACTGAATGCATGAACAAAGGTAGAAATGTTTCTAGTCAGTTTGACACACATTTCAACAACCTTTATTCTGTGAAAATAAAGGAAACTTCATTTAAAATGGAGACACTTAAAATGAAGAGGGAGCTCTCACAACACTACTCACAGCAGCCTATGTAACCATCAGGAAGAAGGAAGATACTTCCTTTGACAAAGTTGAACACTTTTTACATGAGGATTTATCTCCCGACTTTAAGAAAAAGAAGAAACACCCTCCCAGTCCCAGCAACAACCAACAATTGCCCACAGCCAATGAGCAATGTCCCTAACTTCAAACTCTTGTTCTTCTCCCATGAACTTCTACTCAGGACCATCGTCCCCTGTTTCCTCCTAAAATCTAAATAAGCTGACTTTCCCTTTGTCTTTTGGACTTGCCTCTGCTTCCCAAACCTTGCGTGTCCCGAATTGCAATTCCTCTGCTATTCCAAATAAACTCATTTTTTTTAACTTCAGTAAAGTTGCTCTTTGCTCTATTTAAAGTTAACATTACAGATAAAATATTGTTTGCCCAAGGTTAATATTATTGTTTTTAAGCCATCTGTGAAGAAAAAACTGTGATATTTATGTTGTTGTTGTTGTTTTTGTTGTTTTTGTTTTTTACAAATTATGATGTGCAGGCATTAATTATTTTCCTTGAATTAAGTATCATTCTTAAAAATAACAGGACCAAAAAACTAGAAAACCAACCAGAGTATATCACATATATCCATTATAATTAGAGTATGGAAACTATTTTTTAAAATATGGCTTGTCTGCTGTTAAAATCTCAGAATAATATCACCAATTAAACATCTGTTTCAAAGGTTTGGAGATCAAGACTGTTTCATACTAGATTTCAATTACTTTAGTAGGAAAGACCAAATGTCTTACATACTTTCTTTGTTCTTTTGTCTTCCTAACCTCTCTGCAAGGAAGCAAAATATACTACCCCAAAATATGCCCTTCAGGCATACTGATTATTTTAATCAGTGACTTTTTTAATATTTACTTATTAATTGGGAGTGCGTAAGCAGTGGAGAGGCAGAGAGAAGGGGATGGAGGATCTGAAGCAGGCTCTGCACTGACAGCAGCAAGCCTAATGTGGGGCTCAAACTCACAAACCCCAAGATCATGACCTCAACCGAAGTCAGATACTCAACTGACTGAGCCACCTAGGTGCCCCTATGTTGTTATTTTTAAGAAAACAGACACTGGAGAAACTCTGAAAACTGAGTAGAAGTTACCCTTTTGTACGAAACATTTATATATACAAGGGAAGTCTCCATTTGTGTGGGTGTCTCCCTCTCTGTACCAAGAAGAGGGGGATAATTCAATCCCTAGAAACTCTAACCAGTAGAGAAGACAAGACTTAAAGCCACATAAGAACCTTGCTGAGCTTTTCTGGTAACTACCTACAACCCCACACCCTTAACATCCTTTGTCTTTAGCTGAAGATTGTATTTAAGCTAAAGATGATATACAAGTATACATGTTATCAGACCTGTTTCTCTTTTTTTCCTGTTAATCCTTTTATGTCAATGTAATTATTGGGCCAGCCAAAGAACCTAGAAGGGAAGAAGAGAAAAATTTCTTCCCCTACACATCAGAGGGCATTCAAGTAAATGGTATGATTGACTAATGAAGGAATCTTACCAAGATTGCTTGTTCCCAATCTTCTAATTCATAATAAAACTATTTTTGCATGTAGTCCCAGTCTATTTAGTCAAGTGATCAACAAAGTTAAAACTAAAGTTAAAACACCTCTTTGATTGAACAGACTGATTTTTCTGATGGAAAAATAGTCCTTCAGTTAAGAAGGACTTATTTAATAGGTGAATAAAATTTATCTCTTGGATAATGCATGGGTTCAGCAGAGGGTAAATAAAAGCTAAAATTCAAGCACAAGGGATTTAGTTTCATGTTTTGTTAAAAAAAAATGTGGTATTGGGATTGGTTTAGACCATGAACTCTGGAGCAAGTTTACCTAGTCTTAAATGTTAACATTTACAAAGTTAAAGACCTTATAACCTTGGACTAGTTAATTAATCTGCCTCTGTCTTAACTTCATGCTCTACAAAATGGACATTAGTAATAGCACCTCACTCATAGAGGGATTTTCAGGCTTAAATGAATCCCTGGTACATAGTGCTATGGTAGTGTTACCTTCTGTTATTACTATTAGGATAGTAGTAGCACTAGTTTATTAATATAGAAGAAACAAATAATTCTTAAAATCACAAACTGATATTCCACATTTGGGACAGAAGATTCATACTGTTGTATTTGTATTGAAAGACAGAAAATGTCATCTTGGAATTTACTGCTTTTGTTTCATCTTTTGATTGAAACTTAGAAATAAAAGCATACCCATATTTTAAAAGAATGTAGCCACACTCTTATTCATTAAAACACATTTTCAATTACAAATAGAGTATTTAAATTTGCTTTCAGAACTGATGATATTTAAGTAGAAAAGAAGGAGGAAATTATTTTTCTCTAATAAATATAGGTTTTTTTTTAATTTAGGCTCTTGAAAAAAGTTAATCACCCTTCCCTTAATGGACTCACCACATTAACTTTTACTCAACATCAAAATATCTCTATTTAATGCATTTTACTGAAAAAAGGCACAACCATATTTTTATTGACTAATGCCCATGGCTTCTGCTCTGTGTGAGTTATGTACATTCAGAATCAGTAGTCTCCGTTTCTCCAAATAATTTACCTTTTATTCTAGTATTGCATTTATATAATTAAATTGAAAATTAAAACTATGTACTTATTTGAGAAAAGGAATTCTAGTGTTATGGTATTAATTTCAATACTTTGGGAAGACTCTACAAAAATTAGTTGCTTCATAAAAGACTTATCAAACAGATGTGAATGAGATGATTATAAAATCTTTTGGAAACTAATAAAAATGTAGAATTATATCCTAAGATTGCTTCTCAGACCTTTATTTCTCTCCACTTTAAATAAACAAAAACTGAAAACTTATATATGATGTATGAGGGATATGCAACAATGAGAGTCTATGTGGCTGTCTCAAACTCAAGAGAAAGACCCTAGATCTAAATCAAAAGAATGAAAAATGTAGAAACATTCATTCAGTTATGATCAACATTAAAATATCTAAGTTTTGCATATATCTTTTTATGATACTATGCTTTGGGTGGCTTTGACCCATTAGTTAAATGATTTTGTGCTCTGATCATATTTTATGGGTCTTTCTCTGGAAATGTAGTAAGGACATAGGCTCAAAAACAAGTAATTTTAGGCTTTAATGTCATATTAACCTACCATTATTTGAGATAGATTGGAAAAGCTTACCAGAATAAAACATACTTCTAATAACTCATTATTATGACTCTATCAATACTAGAAAAACTATGTGAATTCAGTCTGAATCTTTGCAAACTAACTCAAGTAAAAAACATGTAATTGAGGAATCAATTCACTGAAGTCCCATAATTTCCAGCTTTACCACCTAAGAATTTGCTTTTGGACCAAATCTAGCCCAAAACAGCTTCCCCTCCCAGATACCCACCCCACCTAGTCTATATAACCAATATATTCTATTTAACACCAAATAAATAGCTGGGTGAGTGATAGTAACAAAGGAGTTATCAAGAGATTCCAAAGATCTTTTACTTGAGCCTAAAGCTGTCTATGAGAGTGGAATACAAACAGTGAAGTTGTGTCTGCTATCTCGTATTTGTAGGCTTCATTTATGCTAGTAATGTTATATATTCTATGGCATAAAGAACAAACATTAATTCCAAGATTTGGTGAATTCTATAGGAACTCATTATCTTAAAATTCTGGAAATTTATCAGTATAAATGAGGTGAGAAAATGAATCGTCAATACACTAAATGGAAAATAATTATTTTATTTTTTTAATTTTTTAAATGTTTATTTATATTTGAAAGAGAGAAAGAGAGCATGAGCGGGGGAGGGCAGAGAGAGGGAGACAGAGGATCCCAAGCAGGCTCCACACTGACAGCAGGGAGCCTGATGTGGGGCTCAAACTCAGGCACTCATGAACATGACCTGAGCTGAAGTCAGTCGCTCAACTGACTGAGCCACCCAGGTGCCCCCCAAAATAATTATTTTTAAAACCTTAGGTTTACACAACTTCATTTCAGACTAGTAAATGGGATTAATGTTCTTGGTCCTAAATGATTAGTTACATTATTTGAGACTTGAAATGCTCTTTGGGGAAAAAAATATTGAAAAGGGATAAAATGTTGAGATCTAATTCGAATGAATTATATTGAAAAATACCTCACTCATAAAATTTCAAATTTTTTGTTGAAAAAAAATCATTAGTTCAATATGATTATATCTCTTGAGTACCAAGAGAACGATCTGGAAGAAGGCTAAATCCACTAACAAACTGAAAAAAAAGCAAGAGAAAATGGGGTAGATAGATAATATATTGAAAATATGAGGTCATAAACCACTAGAAATATTTTTTAATGTTTATTTATTTTTCAGAGAGAGAGAGACAGAGTGTGAGCAGGGGAGGGGCAGAGAGAGAGGGAGACACAGAATCTGAAGCAGGATCCAGGCTCTGAGCTGTCAGCACAGAGCCCGATGTGGGGCTTGAACTCACGAACTGTGAGATAATGACCTGAGCTGAAGTCAGATGCTTAACCCACTGAGCTACCCAAGCTCCCCAACCACTAGAAATACTTTAAAATTACTTTTTTTGAGTGATCTTATAGGATGACTGTTTTAAACATGTATTTTGCCTTTGTTTTGAACATAAAAAGTAGGACAATTTTATACAAAGATTTTCTCCATGGGTCAGTCTGATAACAGCTAATCTCAGTAAAAGCTAACAGAAATGCAACATCCACATCTTTACTCATTTCCATTTAAATATGTTTTAAGGTATCTGAATGGTTCATCATGTATAATGACTTTTAATCCAAGCTTCAAGTAAAACAATCTAAATAAAACAATCTAAATAAAAATGTAGACAAAACTAACAGTAAGGAAAGTTGTCAAGTTACCTGAAAATTTATCATTGTGTAAGTTTCAAAGTTATCATGGAACATTTTACATATGCTTTTTAGTTATTACTAAACACATCAGTTTTAATGTCGGTACAAGGTCTTTATTTATATTCAAGCTTTTAAAAGCATTGCTCTATATGTTGTAAGTTTGTACATCCATGGTGATTGGATGGACATAAATATTTATAGCATACAGATGATCCTTACATCTTCAAAGGAGGCATGAAAAATAGAAATCTAAGATGCCATGCTCACTCTTTCACTTATTCCATCTATTCACCCAATATTTATGGAATTCCTACTGTGTGCCAGGCCTGTGCTAGGTGATATATATACAGCATCAAACAAAACAGACAGAGCTTGCTTAGTTTATATTCTAGTAAGGACAGGTGGTAAGGTATATAGTATGTCAGAATATAAATGCTATGGAAATGAAAGCTTTGGAAAATGAATAAAGCAAAGGAGTTTTCTATTTACATTTCTTGTTCAGGGATCACCTCACTAAAGTGCAGATAGGTAGGAGATGAAAATGTGAGCCATGAGAATATATGGGGAGAGTGGATTTCAGACAAAAACTTAGTAAAGAGGCAGGAGTAGGTGTGGTGTGTGTTTCAGAAACTCCAGGAAGGCCAGAGTGGCAGAAGCAGAATGAAGGAAGGGGATAGAAGATTAAGGCAGAGGGATAATAAGGGCCAGGCTGAATGAGTCCTGGCAAAACAATATAAGAATGTGCACTTTCACTCTCAGTGAAATGAGAAGCCACTGAGGAGGACAGATATCATTTGACATTCGTTTTTATAATTTTTTAAATGTTTATTATTTTTGAGAGAGAGGTGGGGAAGGGGAGATACAGAGAGGGAGGGAGACACAATGGGAAGCAGTCTTCAGGCTCTTAATTGTCAGCACAGAGCCCGATGCAGGGCTCGAACCCACAAACCGTAGTGAGATCATGACCTGAGCAGAAATCGGATGCTTAACTGCTTAACTGACTGAGCCACCCAGGCACCCCTTGACATTCATTTTTAGGTAATAATCTGCTTCCATGAGAATAGACTGTAGCAGAATAAACAACCAAAGTTGTTAGCACCTTAAATGTTTATTTTTTTCCAACATCCTCATCACTGTAAATTTGTCACATTAAATTTTTCTTATATCAAATCCCTATATGATGCAATATACTAATTTTTAATCCCTCCTATTGTAGAATTTAGATTATGTATATTTCATATACAGTTGCCCCTTGAACACCATGGTTTGAACTGAGCAGGTCTACTTGCACACAGATTTTTTTTATATAAATATGATGCAATATTGTAAATATATCTTCCTTATAGTTTTCTCAACAATATTTTCTTTTTTTTTCTAGCTTATTTTATTGTAAGAGTATGGTGTATAATACATATCACATAAAAATTTGTGTTGACTATTTATGTTATCACTAAGGCTTCCGGGAAACAGTATGGTACTAGCCACATTTATGGGGAATCAAAGTTATATGTAAAATCTTTACCATGGTGGGGGAAAGGGGGGTTGACGTCCCTAATCCCCGTGTTGTCCAAAGGTCAACTGTATATGAAATACATGTGGATTACATATATATTTCATTATTAGAGTGGTGTATTTTTAGAGATCAGCTGTACTCATTTGAATTTGTCTCAATGACACAATACTCCCCACCTCCCACCAAGTCTCCCTGTTCTGCATCATTTTCTTCTCTTTGTTGTACTACACCCTACTAGGATTCTACCTTCTTATGTTCTGGCCACTTTCCCTTTGAGCTTGGCTATCATGAAGGCATCGGATTTATTTCCTTACTCTCAGAAGTAAGTGACTGATATGATTTAAAATACCATCTTCCCTAGGAGCCTGGGTTAAGAGTTATGATTTTGGCTAAGGTCATGATCTTATGGTTCATGAGTTTGAGCCCTGCATCAGACTCTGTACTAAACGTCAGGCTCTGTACTGACAGTATGGAGCCTGCCTGGGATACTCTCTCTCCCTCTCTCTCTGGCCTTCCCCCTGCTTATGTTATCTCTCTGTCTCAAAATAAATAGGTAAACATTTAAAAATAATAAACTAAAATATCATCTTCTCATAGGGCAATTTTTTTTCATTTTATTTAAATCAGGGACAAAATCCATTTGTGGCATAAGAAAAAAACAATTTCAGCACACAGATTGGAATGAATGCTCTGGTTGTGTAGGAGAAATGGAGGAAATAGGAGGACAAAATGCTATGAAGGAAGGCAACTTTTTCAGTGTCTTTTTTTATCCTTCTCCTGCCATTCCCAGATATCACTCTTCTGCATATACATGTCCTCATAGTTACATAGTTAAGTTGAACAAGAGTATCATGGCTCTGTATAGCCCTACAGTCAGGAGCTCAGAACCTACGGTTCTAAGGCTGCTATTTCACACTTTTCAAAAACTTACAAAATTATATTATTGCCTGGTAACAGGTTTTCTGATAGCAAATTTCACTCCATGCATGATACCAGCAATGCATTTTTACAGCTCAGTAGAGGAAGAGTTAAAATGTTAACCATTAATAAGAGGAAAATTACTCTGCTTGTTCTTACTTAGTTTTGAATTTCAATGGAATTCTAACCCACCTGCACACTATGCTCTATTGGGGTAAAAATAAGTAGTCAAGGTTGAGCACATGATTGAGACAACTGCTGTTACCCATGTTATCTAAGTAACATTTAGCTAGAACATTCCATCAGCCATACATACGTGAATGAGTTCTATTAACAGACTATAAAAATGGCAATTTATGAGTCCATTCCAATATGCCAAAATATTTAATAACACTCCCCCGAGAGAAGGAAGGACTCACATTTATGAGGGCATGACATGCCTACTGATGTAGATCTGCATAGAATTTGCATCAAAAGCACATGCTGAGTATTTTTAACCTCCCTTTATAGGAGTCCACTATATTGGCTAACTTACTTGAGGTTACACAGCTAGACTCACTTCCAGGCCTATCACTAAGTCCAGGACAGTGTCCTCTGTATCCCAGGGAGTCAATTTGCACAAGAGCTTTTAGAATTCCATGTACAATGTGAATAGAGTTTGCTCAGATACTGTAATTGCTTTCAAATTCTAAGTCAAATGTCCTTCTTTGTTTTCTGCCTTCTGTGTCTCAACTTTCACCATCTACCTTTCTGCTTTTTCCTATTCCAGTCCTTGCTTCCCATGGTATTTTTCTTCCCTGTTCAAAATCTCCCTTTTACTTTTCCCTTTCTTCCTACAGATAAGAAAGAACTTGAGTGAAACAATCCAGGTTTCAGTCTGTAAAGCAGCCAAATGCCTTTGGATTGAGTTAGTTGGCTCAACTACTAAGAGCAAACCTTTCAAAGAGCAAGGAATTCTAGATGGTCCACAGGACCAGAAGACCTCTTCTGATTTCTTTTCTCTCCACTCCTTCTACCTGTTATTAAATCTCTGCTTTTGATGTCCTCTTGCAGGTAACACATGGTCTTGTAGATTTCTCTCCTTTCACCTTTGTTTTTAAAAATATTTTTTCAGTTCTTTACTGGTAGGATAAAAATATCTCTTATTCTTCAGGTATAGGTACACATTAGCTATATTATTCCTCAGTAGGGGTATGAGTCATTAATAGCCAATACATACAAATATGGATAAAAATTATCAAATTTCTTGAAGGAGAAGAATTTTTATCTGTAGATCTAAGTGAGCTTAGTTTCAGAGTGAAAAAGTGATAACTAACATTATGTCTATTACATGAAATCAAGTTGTAACAATTGAAACATATGCATAAAATCAACCAAACTTAACAAACATGAATGGTTTCAAAATAAAATTAATTTTGAGAATGTTTAACACACACATACTAATTTTTTTACTGGATACATGGCTATTCACTGAACTAGTTTAGTCTTAGCCAAAACACAAAAAGACAATTAACATAATAAATGGGTCCACTAGCATTTAATTCTTTCCAATTTACTTATTATTAAATGAACATATTATAAAAGGGAAGAAATAACTGCTTTTTATTGGTTTCATAAAAACTGGGTAGCAACGTGCAGTATTTCCATTTTAATGCACTGTTTTTGTAAACTACAACCCATCACCTACTAGATGGTCACAAAATCAATTTAGTGGCTCAGAGAAGTATTTTTAATTATTTAAATATGTACATATTCTATATTGTAGTTAAATGATAAAAACAATTTTATATTAACTTTGGCTTTATTTTATTATATATCAGTTAAATATTACTTGAAAGTTATTTCAATTACACAGTATACATATACATAAACACATATATATGTGTGTATATATATATACATATATATATGAAGGTATTCATATTATATATGAAGGTAGGAATATGTATCATTTGAAATATACAATGTATTCTTACTAGACGTCTCAGACAAAATAAACAGTCTTGTATACTATGTACTAAATATGTAGTAGAATTTATACGACTTTGTATGGAATATGTTAATAATTCTTTGTAGTTTATTACAAAATCAACAAATTATGGAAGGTATTAAATTTTAAGGATTAAACCAACATATTGAAAAGAGTAACAAGTAGGACTAAAAAGAGAATTGAAATACTTTCTTAAGCTAATGTGTGTAAGAATATGCCAGGTAAGAGGTGCTCTGTGATCATGGCTGTTACTTACTAGCATATTTATTTTTGTGTTTTGTTCATAGAAAGATATAGAACTGAGCCCATAACATTATATATTTTTCAGAGGTACTTGTTTGCCAGAAAGGGGAATACAGAGTAGGATTTGGGAAGAACTGCTGGAAAGAGCAATAATTAGAATTCTTCAGGGAAGGTGTGCATGGAGCCTTGAGTTTCTGCACTACTTGGTATGTCATTTCTCCTGTGACTCAGTGAGGACTATGGTGAATAAACCAGGTGCTCATAGATCCACATCAATGACAGTCCTTGTCCAGACACCTGTATCAAGAAACCCCTGGGCTGAGAGACAGCAAGGCTCATTCTAGGTGGTTTCTGTCTGCCAGTTTGTGTTGCTAGTGATTGTAGCCGCAATCTGTCACTCTCCCTGTTTCCTGCTGCCACCAGAGAGTATCCAGCCTGCTCAGAGGGTGTTATACAGGGAGTGAAACCCTTTTTTTCCTACACCTAATAAGCCTCTTCATGTCTATCTTGGAATGCCGCTAAGAGCACAGATTTTCTCTACTTGTTTATCTCTAAGAATATTTATTTATTCCTGCATTCAACAAATGCTTGCACATTTCTTGAAAGTCTGAATGTCCAGATCGTACAAGACATGAGGGATGTAAAGATGAGCTCAAAATTCCAACATGATCTGTCAAGATATGCACTAGTGAGCTAACAATGAACTTAGAAAATTCAAAGCAGGCTTCACTGGGATGTGGTGGGGAGAAGGGGGGCAGGACCAGTATTTTTAGCAATATAGGAGCAGAATTAGACAAAGCAATCAGATAAGGTGAAAGCAGAGATGCAAAATATATGCAAATGGTCTGATAAAATAAAAACCACAATGCCCTTGCTGTCAGTCTTATTTTGCCCCAGTGTGCTATCTGAATTCACCAAATACCACAGTGTTTTCCATAACTATACTGGCTTCTCTGGCCATAGTTCTAAAATAAGATTGATATATTAAAACTACATATTCTTCACATGTTTATTCAAATTTTTATTTGGCGTTCTGGTCTACCATAACTTAAGTTCAGGTTTGATTATCGAACATATAATTATCCAGCCAGCTTCTTTGCATCTGGTTTTCCTTCTCACTGCTGTGGGCTATTTGATCATGTTCTGTCTATGGATACCACCATCAGAGGGTAAGCAAGGCAGCCTAGCTAAATTATTATTTGTAGTTGGACAATTTTCTACTTATTTGTTGATCACCTAAAAATTCTGGTAAAGAGGGAATGACTAGAATCTTAAAGTTAAAATACAGTTTTGTTATATGAATTTTTCACTTAAGAATAATAGTACCTGATCTTATTCCTGTGGGCAATGAAAACATTAATACCTATATTTTTCCATTTATTGTCCCAACAAAGGGTCCTCAACATGGAGCAACACAATACATTTTCATGTGTAGTAAAAATCTACATATTCACTAATCTTAGCATGAATGACTTTATTTTTCTTATTGACGTCACTAGCATTTAAATAGCCTATATTTCACCAGAAAACAGTTTTCTGTCTGAGATACTTAGAGCCTATCATGGACATAAATATTTCATAAGAGAGACAAAGCTCAATTAATTAGTGCCACCTTTACTCTGAGGATATATTTTATTTTAACTTATTTTTAATGAATTGCTTTGGGTTAATTCCCTTCTCACTGAAGAATATAACAACCAGTTCTTTAAAATCCATATATTGTTACTTGGGTGAATAAATAATTCCACAGGGAAGACACTCTGAGTTATTTCCTAAACTACCTTTGATAGTATAATAAATCTATTCAGGATACATCTTTGTTTACTTACAATCTCGATGTTTCATCTCATAAATCAAAAAAGAAATCCAAACCTTTACATGTAAAGTGAGTGTACTAATTCTGTTGCTCTCAGATCAGTTTTTAAAACCTGTATCTTGCTGTGGTCTCAAAAGAAATTGGAACTCCCAACCTACAATTTTAAATATAGCCTTAGAAAATAAGCTTATTGTTTCATTCAACTATCCCTGAAATTTGAATTTTGAGAAAAGCCAGATTCATAATACTTTTTGTCCCATAAAACTCAGTGTTTCAATCTGAATGCATATGAAAGCCATATGTTAATTAAATTACATAAACTATGTAAGCTAGCAATGTGGAAGGTAAGGACTTGTATTTTTTTCTCCTTTTAGAAAACATGTTTACTGGAATGCACATACTTTGGACCAATGGATTTTATGGACACAGAACTAGATTTGGATAAATGAGGATGGTAGTACTGGGAGTTCACACTGGAAAGCAACCTATAGCCCACTTCCAGATGACTTTATATTGAAGTTTGTTGAATTAACATGAAATTGATCCCATTAGTAACGAAAACTTTTTTAAAAATTTAAGCAGAAGAGCCAATAATGATTCTGTTTGTTTTGAAAAGAACTGTCAAAGTAGTGGACAGATGAAAAGAGGAGAGTCAAGAGGCAAGAAAAGTGGTTACATGCTGAGGCAGTGTCTCAGGTGACTTGGATGTAGACTTGGATGAAAACTCATGCCGAAGAGGCGCAGGGAAAGTCAGCTGAGAAAGAGAGCTCTAAGTTATGCAATCAAGACACAAGTTAAGATAGAATGCCAATGAGGCACAGTTCCTCATTGTCAACTGTCTTGTCCACATATGGATATGAATATATTCAGGAAGCAGATTTTTCTTATTATACGAGGTTACATAAGGTGACAAGGTAATGACTGTCCTTGGAAAATTCTACTAGGATCAGTTATTCTATTTATTTTAGCTGTTCCTTTCCAATATTCTTGATGTGCATGGAAGTGTGAGAAAAAAATTTAAGATACTATGTATGAAGAACCCAATCTTTCCAGGAATAAAACTTGTTTTAAGAACAAAATATTGATCTCTCCCTCTCACACTGCTCAAATATCAAAAGCTATGTCACTGCAGACAAGGTTGGTGTCTGAAGAAAAGAAAAGGTCCCTAAAATGGAATTCACCATAAGCTGGGTGGTAGGGATGTATATTTGAGTTGTCGACTTGGGGTCAGAACTGGAATTTAAGAGTTGAGGTTTGGTTGCTTCTGGAAAAGACTCTGGTTAAGACTGCATGCGTTCAGAACTCAGCACCTTGGCCTGTATGTAGGTTTCTAGGAAACAACATCTGAGCGTAATGAGTGAACCAAGGGACCACAACCATGGAGCAGGAACCCACAGGCTCCTATGGACTGTACTGAGACCTGGGTCAGCAATGACACCAATGTAAACAAGCACAGAGAACACAAGTAAACAAGCACCTAGGCCCCTCTTTAGCAGCAACATCACAGGTAGTCAGAAGTCACATCTAGCATTTAGAAGAAAAAGTGAGTCTTTCTAAACCAGTTTCTGTAATAAAAAAAAAAAAATCCTAAGGAAAGGTAAGGCCTAAAGAGGGAGATTATCGGAAATACTTTTAATAATGGTAGGAGAAGCTTCTGGATTGTGGGGGAGGGGAGTGGGGAAGACAGTGACAATATAAATGAGATGCAATGCCCATATTTGGATTTCAAGTGAAGAATTTTACATGTGAATTATTAGGTTTCCAGGATATGTATACAACAGAAGGGAAAGTCATGTTTCCCCAGGTTTCTAGCTGGGGGTTGAAGGAGAAGAGAGGGGGCAGAAAGTGTCAGGTGGATGGTGAAGCTATAAGAATTAGAAGCAATATAGGAGGTGGGGCAGATTTCAGAGTTTGGATAATAAATTAAATTTGAATTCAAAAGTTCAATAAAGTTGAGTTCAAAATTTTGAACATATTTGGTTTTTTAAAAGGCCTTCAGGCTGTTTAGGTGGATCTGGAGATGTACTGCCAAATAGCCCAATTCATTTACTTCCCATGACAAAACTATGGGTTAAGTACTGTTAATCTACCCATTTGTGGGTAAGGAATCCTAGGCAAAAGGGAGTGTGTTTCCTTCCCAAGAAGTTAGGCAGCTTTGCCTAGGAATTGTTAAGGGAGGATTCCAAGAGAGGCAGCTTAGCTCCAGGGCCAGTGGCTGCAGCAGAGGTGATAGACTTGAATGAGTCTAGACTTTAGAGGAAAATGAACCTGGAATGAGACCTCAGCGTTGTCACTCTCTAACAGAGAAGCTGAATATATTCCTTAATTGCGCTAAGACTCTACATCATTACCTATAAATTGAGGAATCAGAGTCCCAATTTAAAGAATTCTTTTGCCTCCCTGGTTAAATTTACCCGTAGGTATTTTATTCTTTTTGATGCAATTGTAAATAGGATTTTTTTATTAATTTCATTTCCTGTACACTGAGAGATATAAGACACTGATAAAAGAAATTGGAGAAGACACAGATAAGTGGAAAGATATTCCATGTTAATAGAGAGGAGGTAGTAACATTGCTACAATGTCCATACTACCCAAAGCCATCTAGAAATGCAATGCAATCTCTATCAAAATCCCAATGACATTTTTCACAGAAATAGAACAAACATGCCTAAAATTTGTATGGAACCACAAAAGATCCCTAATAGCCAAACCAGTCTTGAGAAAGAAGAGAAAACCTAGAGGCATCACACTCCTTGATTTCAAACTATATTACAAAGGTATAGTAATCAAAACAGTATGGTATTGGCATAAAAACAGATAAATGGATGAATAGAACAGAATAGAGAGCCCAGAAATAAACCCACACTACATGGTCAATTAATTTATAACAAATGAAAAAGAAACTTACTGAATGGAAGAAAATATTTGCAAAATATATGTGCAATTAGGGGTCAATATCCAAAATATACAAAAAATTCATACAACTCAATAATAAAAAAATTTGACTAAAAAATAGGCAGAGAATCTGAATAGGCATTTTTCCAAAGAAGACATACAGGTGGCTAACCGGTACATGAAAAGAAGCTCAATGTCAGTAATTATTCGGGAAATGCAAATCAAAACTATAGTATCACCTCACACCTGTCAGAATAGCTAGTATCAAAAAGAGAGGTTGGCAAGGATACAGAGAAAAGGGATCCTCATGTAGTTTGTGAAATGAAAATTGATGCGGGCACTACGGAAAACAGGATGAAGATTCCTCAAAAAATCATAAATAGAATTAACATATGATCCAGCAATTTCACTTAGGAGTATTTATCAAAAAAATGAAAATACTAATTTGAAAAGATATACACACCTCCATGTTCACTTCAGCATTATTTGTAACAGCCAAGACATGGACACAACCTAAGTGTCCCCCAGTGGATGAATAAAGAAGATGTGAGACAGACAGACACACACACACACACACACACACAAACACACACACACACTACTCAGCCATAAAATAGCATGAATTCTTGCCACTTGCAACAGTGTGGATAGATCTAGAGGGTATTATGCCAAGTGAAATAAGACAGTGAGAGAAATAAAAATACCATATGATTACACTCATGTGTGGAACTTAAGAAACAAAACAAATGAAAGAACAAAAAAAGAGACAAACAAACAAAGAGACTCTTAAATATAGAGAACAAACTGGTAGTTGCTAAAAGGGAGGTGAGGGGGAATGGATGAAGTAGATAAAGGGGATTAAGAGTATACTTATTTTGATGAGCAATGAGAAATGCACAGAACTGTTGAATCATTACATTGTATTATATTATTTTATATATTTTATATTATTTATATTATATTTACATAGATATACATATATTAAATATGTATACATAATATACATATTTACATAAATATATATACACACGTACACACACAGCAGAATAGTACTCAGACACAAAAATAAGTAAATCTTGCCATTAGCAAGAACATGGATGGACCTGGAGGGTATTATGCTAAGTGAAGTAAGTCAGAGAAAGACAAATACCATGTAATTATTACCATGTAATTATCTCACTTACATGCAGAATCTAACAAAACAAAACGAACCAAGAAACACAACAAAACAAACTAAACCTGTGGATACAGAGAACCAAGTGGTGGTTGTGGGAGCAGGCAGAGGAGGAGTGGGAGAAGGCAGTCGGGAGGCACACACTTCTAGTTGTGAAATGAATAGGTCGTGGGGGGTGCGGTGTGCAGTACGGTGTGCATGGTATTGTGCATATTTGAAAGGCTGACAGGAAAGTGGATCTTGACAGTTCTCAGCCCAAGAAAAGAAATTCTTTTGGTAACTTTTTATGGTGATAGGTGATGACTAGATTTATTGTGATGATAATTTTGCAGTATATACAAGGTCAAATCATTACATGGTAGAGCTAAAACTAATATAATGTATGTCAATTATACCTCAATATAAATGAATTAATTAATTAATTAAAAAGCTACACAGTTCTGGTGGGGTTTCACGGCATAATGTATTAGTTCCCTATTGTCCTTTGTAACAAATTACCAGAAACTTATTGATGTAAAACAGCATAAATACATTCCCTTAAATTTCTCTGTATCAGAAGCTCCAAATCAGTGTCAGCAGAGCTGTGTTCCTTCCGGAAGCTTTAGGAGAGAATCAATTACCTTGATAAGTTACTTTATCAGCTTACAGAAGCTGCCTGTATCCCTGCATTCATGGACCCTTCCTCAATCTTCAAAGTACAACATTAACCACTGATTCTACTGTCACTTCTTTTTTTCTAACTCGGTCTCATTTTGCATCCCTCTTATGAGGATTCAGGTGATTACATTTGGTCCACCTATATAATCCAGGATGATATCCCCATTTTAAGATCCTGAACTACATCTCATCTGCAGTCTCTTATGCAGTATAAGGTAAAATACTCACAGATTCTGAGAATGAGTGCATGGAAAATCTCAAAAGGGGCACTAACCATCCTACCACAATGTATGCACAGTGGCTGGGTGAATATAAGATTAATAATAATATTAATACTAACAACAGCAATGAAAGTTTATTGAACATCTCTCTTAATTATCAATTCTCGATGTTCAGCCCTTGACAGGAGTTGGAAAGCAGTCAACTTGCGATTGAGCTGATAATAGGCATAAATAAAACGTAGCTATTATAAACCCTGTAAGCATTATTTGCTTTTATGAAGAGAATTAATATGCATAATTCTCAGAGCATACTCTTTTAAATGCACTGCCAAATAAATTTCTCACATCTGAAGGGTGACCTTTCTAACTTTCCTCTCAGAAGAGTACTGGGCAAAACACGTAATTGCAGTTTCATACTCCATCTTCAAATCCAAATTGATTATAGCTATAGCATTCCAGTTAAATGTGCTGGCCAACTGAGTAAGTATTGCCTCCCAGAAAAACCTCTGTTATTAGCCTACCCCTTAAAATGTCTTCAATCTCAGTGCCATTTCTCTTCAGATAATTGTTACTTTTTTAAAAGTTGTCAAATATGCATACAAAATGTTATGTGACCTATACATGAATATTAAAAATAATACAAATAGAAATAGCATCCACTAAATAAAATACAAAATATTACAAATCTTTGTGAAGTCCCCTAGGTGCCTTGTTCCTCAGGTAATCACTATCCTGAATTTTGGTTTCAATATTTCTTTGATTTTTCTGTGCAATTTTAATAAGCTTTTTATTTGAGAATAGTTTGCATTTACAGAAAAGTTGCAAAAGTAGCACAGTGTTCCCATCTACCCCACACCCATTTTCCCATATTATATTAGCATCTTACATAAGTCTGTTAGACACAACTAAGAAGCCAATCTTGATCATTATTTTGAACTAAATGCTATATTTTATTTAGATTTCCTCAGATGTTTTTTTCATGGTTAAGTGGAGTAGTGGATGTGGGGGGAAAAGACCACAGATAGTGCCATTTTAGCACATCATATGACATTAAGCTTAATCACCTGGCTGGGGCAGAGTCTGCCAGGTTTCTCCACTGTACTCTCTCTACCTCTGCACTTCAAATGCTCTACTCTTTGGAATGAAATTGCCATATGCAGCCCACATATAAGAAATAGGAAATTATGATCTATCTTTTTGACAAGAAAGTATCTACAAAAATTATTTAGATTTCTTCAGCATGGGAAATTTGTCTATTCTCCCCATGTATTTAATTGTTCAATCATTTATATCAGTATGGATTCTGGATATTCATTTGATAAATTTGATTACAATCCAATATAGGCTATTTTATTGCTCACATTGTTTCAGCTCTAACCACTGGGAGCTTTTCCACTTGCCTCCTGTATCCCTTTGACACATCCCATTGTCTTGTTCATTGAGCACTTCCTTACTTCTTAGCACTACAAGATGCTCTAGGCTCTTCTACATTCCCAGCCCTAGCCCTAGAATCAGGCATTTCTTCAACGAGCTCTAGTTTCTCTTGCTGGTGAATAATATTAGCCACCAAGATTTTGGTGCTGAATATGCTCTTTATTAACAGGATGTCCCTGCTTCTAAGTCATTTCAGAAGACAGAGCTAGGAAATTATATATGTACACTAACACACGTCTATAAACATTTCCATGCATATGCTTCTGTATCCATAGCAAGCTAAACATGAAATCACACTGAAGTCTCTAACTCTAATCCTTTAGCACCATGTTCATTTTGGCCTTCCTCCTTTCTTATCTGTAACTTCCCACCTCAACAGTGAGAAATCTGCCTCCCACCATCTGCCAACTACTCATTTAACTGTTCAATCCCCACACAGAAGTATCATGATTCTGGAATTGTTAACCTAAACTCCCTTGGGAAATAACTTTATCAACTATAGTATAGTATTTATGTATAGTTGTTTTATAAATATTTAGTATTAAGTCTCCACCAATTTCCTATGTTACTTACATGAGTTTTAAAAAGTAAAAACAAACGTTAACACCTGCCACCAGTTAGATTCTTCTGTCATTCTGCATTCCATCATGGACACTGTGATCTCCTAATTAACTTTTAAATGTATATACATTAAGGTTCACGGTGCCACCTAGTTTTAGAAGTGTTTTAAAAATGCATCAGAGGCACATATACAGCAGTTCAGTATCATCCAGAATAGGTTTGCAACCCCCCCCCCCAAAATTCCCTGTGTTCCACCTATTCATCTCTCCTGGCTTCCCCAACCCAACAACCCATTTCCTGTCTCTATAACTTCACCTCTTCCAGGATGTCATCTAGTGGAATCGACTAGCCACTTTCACTTAGCATTGTGCGTTTAAGATTTTTCCATGTCTTTTTGTGGCTTGACAGCTCACTTCTTTTTCTTTTTAATTGTATTCATTTATTTTTGAGAGAGAGAGAGAGCATGAACAGGGGAGGGGCAGACAGAGAGGGAGACAGAGAATCCCAAGCAGGCTCCACACTGTCAGCACAGAGCCCAATGTGGGGCCCGAACTCAAGAACCCATGAAATCATGACCTGGGCTGAAATCAAGAGCTGGATGCTTAACCTACTGTGCCGCCGAGGCACCCCCATTTCTTTTTATCACTGAATATCATATCAATGAACCACAGTTTGTTTATTCATTTACCTATTCAAAGACAATCTTGGTTGCCTCCAGTTTGAGGCAATTATAAACAAAACTGTTGTAAATATCTGCCTGTAGATTTTGTATCAATATAAGTTCTCAAATCAATCAGGTGATTATTTAGGAACATGGCAGCTGGATCGTGTGGTCAGACTAGGTTTAGTCTGTAAGAAAATGCCAAACTAGCTTCCAAATTGGCTGTACCATTTTCTTTTGTATTTCCACCAGCTATGAATGCGAGTTCATGTTGTTCCACATCTTCAGTAGCAACTGATATGGTCAGATTTTTGGATTTCAGCAATTCTGACAGGAATATAGATTTTCATACAGTTTTGTAGAATGAAAATGCATACATTTGCAGGATGTATAATTAATGATTTAAGATTTAGTTGCTGCTTCTCAAAATGTTATAAATGGGACCATGCTGTGTATAACCTCTCTGACTTCTTTTTTTATTTAAATATATTTTGCAGAGTCATGTAAGTTGGTACATACAATTGTAGGTCCTTCCTTTTCATCATTCCGACTGTATAAAGTTCCTATGCATAAAAATTATCTAGCCTATTGTTATTGAGGACATTTGAGTTGTTTCTGGTTCTCCACATATTCATGACACATAATATTTCCATGCAAGTCATGTACATGTAGATTTACTTCTAGATATAGTGACCTTTTGTGTGCTTAGTACCTTTTCAACTTTTTTCAATTCTCATTAACTAAGTTATCCCCCTGCTCTCCAACAGAATACAGGCTACGCAAAATCAGACACTGTGTTATTTGCCAGTGTATCCCTACCATCCACAACAGTGCCCTCAATATTTATTATTTAATATTTAATGATATAAAATCATATGTTATAACCTAGATAATGTTTATTAATTCTATTCTCCCCACTGATGATAGCTATATCCATTTTGCTTTACTCTGTTGAGGCTGCTATATTATGGCATACACATTTGTAATTCTCTCTTCCCAGTGGAACGTAATTTTAATCAATATGTATTAATTCCTAACTAAGGTTGCAGTTGAAGTCAATTTTTCCTGATATTGTAACAGCTACACCCATTTTACTTTGTTATTTGACTATCATATCATTTTCCACATGTTTATTCAAACTTTACATGTCCTTATGTATCGTTTGTGTGACAACATTCATGGGTCTTTTTAATCCAATCTGTTAACCTCTGATTTTTATCTGAAAAATGCATTACTTTTACCATTACTGAAATCCCTGATTCAGTTGAGTACAAATGTGTTATCATTTTTAGCTTTATATTTGTCCTCATGTATCTAAGTTGATTTTTTTTTAATTCTGGCCTACTCTGGTCAGTTCTATTCCATTTCTTCCTTTTACTAAGTTTTGTAGTTATTCAATGATTTACTGTTTTTGATATTTACCCAAAATATTTTAATGTGTAAATTTAACATATATAAGTCAACAAAATGTCCTAATGTGTTATATCCAACCACCTTCTTAATAACTTAAATGCTTTCATTGGTGTTATTGTTTGATAGTGTTTAGATTTACATATTTTTTCCCAAATATTCCTTGATCTCTATTTTTTTCTGGATTCTTAATTCTTTCTTCACAGGTAATTTTATTCTTGAGATACAGACATTTATGTAGTGCTTTAGGAAGTGTTAGTGTTTTAGATTTATTTATAAATAGTTTGCCTCTGTATGTAAAGATAGTATTACTTTCATTCATGAAAACGTAGTTTTGCTGGAAGTAATACCTCTAGCTTACTAGCAATTTTATCTTATCAATACTATTATCTTCTGTCTTCCAACATTTTTGTTGGAAAGTCATTGTCATTCTACGTGTCAATCATTTGCATGTAACATCTTTTTTCTCTGAATCTTTTTAAAAGTTCTATAGCCTCACTACCTTTTGTCTCATTGTAGACCTCTTGAAAAAATTTATCCTTGTCAATGTTCATTGGATTTCCTATAATGATAAATTAACATCGTTCATCAATTCTGCAAAGTCTGAGCCATTATTTTCTTTAATATTAACTGTTTCTCTAGCCTCCCTCTGAATTGTTATCTCTTCTCTCTATATGTTTCTTAAACTTTCACATCTTCTCTCTCTTTGTCACTTTGTTCCTGGCAACACCCATTAGTGGGAACACTAATTTGGGATCAATTAAAATAGAATATTTTTTTTGAATTATATAGGTGTTGTGACTTTTAGCCCCACATTTGTTTAAATGTAGGATTATGGTCAGAAATTCTTAAGGGAAACTTTTTTCTACTTCTCTCTTTGTTTTCCTTGTCAGAGCGGTTAACTAGTTTGTTTGCAGATGTTGCCCTTTACATGGAGTTTTGATGGTGATTTCAGATTTGACCTATTTGCTTGGGTTCCAGGTTTTGCTTCATATCTCTAGAGCACTTTGGTCATTACATTCCAGAATCGAGGTCAGCAACTATCAAAGATAAACTCCAGGGTAAATGCCAGTTCCAGCATTTGCTTTCCATATGGATCACTGTTTATATTATCTGACCTCTGAGGAATATAGCTGCTTTCTCACCACGTATGCCAAAAATTTTAAAGTCTGTTTCAAAATACCGCACATATCATTTTGGAATATGCTTATAGGAAATGGACTAAGCTGAATATTTGTAATCCATATTGCTTTATTGTGTTCTTCTTAAATTTAATTTTTGAAATGATGAACACATTATTGCGTATAAACCTCTTTTAAATTAGTTTTAAAATAATTAGATGTATGTGTTAAATATATACCTTTTCTACTTCTAGTTTTCAAAAAGTATGTAAACTATAATATAAAGTATGTAATCATTAATACAATAATATTTTGATCATTAATCAAAATACTTTACATACTATACAGTATGTAATCATTAATATAGCTCTAAAATATCAAAACTGCATTGTAGAAAGTAAATTACCAAACTAGAAACGGACACAAAGAATACATATCAAAGTAGGGTGTTCAACTTAATAGAATGCAACTTAAAAGTGTGGTCATCAAAGGGTAATGGCAATCAAGAAACATAACAAGGAAAAGTACTCAGACACTTGTTCTTCTTGGCATTTACCTGAAAATCTATGTGTAATATGGATCTTTATATGATGAGACCCCTTGAAGAACAACCAACAACAGCATCCAATAGTTTTCTTGAGTGGCAGAAACAGTAATACATAACTGTTTCTAATTTCCATTTTCAATGTCCATCCTAGCGTTTGAAATTACATTCATTGTAGGCATTCTTACACGAAGCTAATTCAATATGGACAAGGGATGGAACCTTCTGATGATTGCTTTAAAATAGGAAAAGAGCATGAAAAGTTAGATAAATTTATTATTAGCAAGTCCCTAAAATAAGCAGGATCTACATCGATCGATTGATCTACCTGTCTACCTATTTACCTATTGTCCAAATGGACCTTTCACAAGTATTAAAGAACAGTTAATTTTATATTGAATATGATAGTTATTTTCTCAGTTGTGGACTTTAATAAGTGAAATGGAAAAACTTACAGCAATAAAATGTATTACTGTCAGTACTTAACTGGAATACATTAAGAGAAAAATGTCTAATAACACTTTTTTGTAACTTATCTTGTATATGTTCTTTGTCTCCTCTTCTGGCTTATAGGCGTCTACAAATCAGACACTTGTTTCTACAAGTTCCTTTAAGTTCTCCATAGCTTCTTCATACTTGTGTTTTTTACAAAGAAAAATTCAACTATAAAACTGTGTTAAATTATAAATTTTGAAATAGATCATTGGAATATTTAACACATTTCCATATCATTAGAAGTTAAAATCTAATAGTTGACAAAAAACTGTTGCAAACATATAAAAGTTTATTCCCTCAGTTAACTGCATTGATTGATTGATAGTTTAACCTAAAAAATGCAAGGCAGTTGTGTGCATTTTACTTGCAAAGGTTATTACTTGAGCAATATGGAATTTAAACTTCTCAGTTATAAGAATACAAAAAACAATTTATTTACTCTCATACACACCAATGATTTTAAAACTTTATGTTAAAATTAAGAAAATAATATGGAAAAAAGTTGAGACAAAAATATATAATTATTTGTGAAGAATATTTTTCTATCTGTATGAGAGTGTTATTGCAAAATTTCTAAAATTATTCCTAATTCAAAATATATTACAAAATAATCTACTGTCACTGTAAAATTTGAATTTTTAAAGTTTACAATAGTAATTTTAATGAATAGCATTCTCTATCTCCAACTAAAGCAAGGAACAGGGATCAACAACCGACCTCTCCATAACACATCTCATAAGTAAAATCACACAGCATGGCCAAAACAATAAAATGTTATTTTTAATAAGGTATTCTTCAATAGGGCTACTATAAAACTGGTAAAGAAAATGTGACAATAGGTATACATCAGCACTGAAATTTTCCATATTTTTTGTTGAAATCGCAAATATCAGATATATATGTCTTTGTATATAGTATTTTCCTGTGTTTCTAAAAATATGCATATATATGTATATATAAAACTTAACCATATCAATGTATCAATGTTCTGTGTGTGTGTGTGTGTGTGTGTGTGTGTACAATGGGTAGATTGTAGTGAGGAGAAAGATGTAGAACTAAATCTGTACTCTTTTTTGCAATGAACATATACAGAGTTTATTTTAATACTCTTTAAAACACAAACTGGACATGTATAAGGCTGATCAATATTCACAGTTGGGATTTTCAGAAAGAGCTCATCTTTTTTAAGGGGCGGTAGAATGATGGTGCTAATAGGGATTTATGGAATGCGCCCCTCGGAGTTGGGGCCCACAGCTGATACAGGCCAGGCTTATTCTGTGTGCAAAAAGCTATCAGGGTGAGACAGATTCAGGATCTGCTAGTGTCATATCTTACTTTCAGTGTCTAGGTGGGAGGTGAAATGGCAATAGCAAGGAGAGTTGGAGTATTTTGACTGGTATCATAGCACTTAGATATTGTAAGCATTATCATTTATAAACCAATCAAATGACTTTGAGACAAGGAGATGGGTTTAAGGCTGGATTAACCACTGGGTACCATCAGTAGCTTTATCACTCAATTATATGGTATGCGTATGTATATATAATATATAAATACATTATACTTGGAATCTTTTCCACTTTGTAGGACATAATTACAGATGTTTCTTGCCCAGTGAGCCCGGATGAGCAGGAGCTTCTAGAGCTGCCTGAGGTGGGAAAGCAATGATGAGAAGGAAGCACAGTCACCAGAAACAGGATCGGCATTCACCTCAGGCCTGTGCTGTGGAGGGAATCACGGGCCCCACATGGAACACGTATCAGGAACATTATTAAATCATGGCTTACTTTTTGTCCCAGGTAATCATAATAGAGACAACAGCATCATTTTTTTGACAAGGTCCAATGTTGAGGGAAAGGGATGACTAAAACATATTTCATAGCTTAGTATAGATATTTCAGAAAGAGCTTGTGTAAAAAGATACGGATAGCTCTGTAAATAATAGCTCAATATGCTAAGTTCTGGAAACTCAAAGCAGCAAATGATATGCTCCTAGGTGTTAAGGAAAGCTACAGTTGGAAGGTTCCCTTAGTAGGTGATGAGTAGGTGACTGAGCAGAGAGGCAGGAATGGTGGAAACAGCAGCTCACAGACATGAAAATGAATAACACATTCTCAGAACAGAGGACTACATTGTGGCTACACGGTAAGCTGTGCGAACAGGAAGAAAAAAGGTAAATAAAGGGGTAAATAAAAGGGAATCTATGTATGAGAGATCTTCAAGCCTCTTCTAAGAAATTTGGACAACATATTTGGACAACATGCTCCTGCATAACATCTGTGCTTTCGTGAGTCAGACAACCATGTGAAAACTCCATTTAGCAGCAAAATGAGAGTCAGGAGAGGAGGACGGAGAAGCCGGATGCAGAGGAGTTACGTACAGAAGGAAAAGGAAAGGAAACTCACGTGAGCAATGTTTAAGTGCCAGGGACCATGCCAGGCTTCGTTTGAGTATATGTTCACTCACTCTGCACAGTACACCCATGGGAGCAGATACAATGCCCATTTTATACACTAAATTTCAGGGACGTAGAAGCGAGAGCCATACTTAAGTAATTGAACTAATGCCACTTGGCAAAACTAATCAAAGTGACTTCTTCTGCTATGGGATAGGCAATATCTCTTTCCAGAGCAGCAGACTGACTTATGCCTGGCCAACTACCTTTCACTGCGTTCAAAAGTTATGGTTCATCAAATAGATTGTGAAGGAAAATAAATAGCTAAATGTATCTGATGAGAATGAGAAAATTGGTACGTGAGCTAAGTACAGCAAGACAAGAGGAAGAGGAAGACTGTGATTTTAAATATACGTGGTGGGGAAGGAAGACAATTGACACAAAAGGAAAAATGCCATTGAGGGACACCTGGGTGGCTCAGTCAGTTAAGCATACAGCATGGGCTTGGGTCATAATCTCATGGTTTATGAGTTCCAGCCCTGCTTCGGGCTCAGTGCTGACAGTATGGAGCCTGCTTGGGATTCTCTCTCTCTGTTTCTCCCTACCCCCAATCCCGCTCTCTCTCTTTTTCTTTCTCTGTCTCTCTTTCAGAAATAAATGAACATCAAAAATACGATGGAAAGACAGCAGTGACCCCCAATGGTGAAAACAAGATTTAATAACACCGCCATACAAAAGCATGTCTTATGGGAGTCGTGTAGGGACACTTCAAATGAAGGAGTTATATTCCCTTCCTGAATTTACATGGAGCAGAAACAAAAGAAAAGTCCCAGAAGAGGCAAGATAAGTACAAGGAGAAAGTTCTAGTCAGAGGAGACCTGGAAAAATTCAAGATTCTCGGAAGCTCTCAGAGATAGGAGGAGAGTGGAGGGGCCCGGGGATCTGCACTAAATGGAGTTCAAGCAAAGTTTATACAACTATCAAAAAAAAAGCAATTCCCATTAACATCTGGGTTTTTATAAGGAAGGCAATGGTGGATATTCTGGTTAATTTACCAAATGGGCCTGAGCACCAGGTACTTGTTAGCAAGCAGGGCTTCTGAATAACATGGACAGCAACCCATGCTCACAAATCCCCTTTCCCTTGAAAAAGAGAAACTCCAGAGGAAAGTGGCATCCCTGATCTCTCTACCTTCACCATTTCATCCCCGATTTCATCCGCACTTTTGGAATAAATGCATGTTACAATTGTTTCTTTATTTGTGTTAACAACCCTATAACTATACATTCTATTGTTGTGGACTAACCCAGCCTCTAAATTCTTTTAATACTTTATGGTCAAATTTAAGATATGTATATATTTGCAGTTGATGGAAAATTAATAAGATGTCTCAAATTCCTGAAAAGGAAACATACATATTCAATTTAGACTTTCCATTTAAGTATTTTCTCCAGTAATAAATTTCAGAGCAAAAGGTTAACTTGGAAACTCAGTAAAGAACATTTTATTTTCTCAGTGACCTGAGTGCTAATATAATTAATAATGCATCATTTTCTTTCACACAATATATGGGAATTAATTTCCAATTTCATTATAATGTTTCATCAGGTATAAACAGATGCAGATTAAATGGCTTTTATATGTTACAGATTTAACTATGAAAAAATAATTTAGATATTCTAGAAAGTAATCTTGTGAAAGCTTATGGAAAGTAAAAATCTAATTTCTGAAAGAGGCAGACAGAGCTATAATTCATAATAAACTTATTCTTTTCAATAGGTTGCCCATATCTGGTATGTTATAAAATTGCTCATAGTTGCCTTTCGTACTCCTGCATTTTTAATATAGTCAACTTAGAAAAGATAGACTATTTCAGGCAGAAACACAAATTCGCTAATAGGAAATGTTATATGCTTGTACTGAATTATCTGATATGGTTCTCCTTTTAACCAGATTTCAGCAATTTTGTATTGTCCAACCAAAATCAGATCAATACCTCACTGAAACAGAAGCAGCCACAGAAAAAAAACCTGTATTATTTTATGAGAAAAGATGAATTAACACAATATATGCAAGCTAGTGTTCTCATTTACCGATCTTCACTCGAAGCAGTTCAATACTCTGTTGAAGAAAACCAAAAGACAATTTTTATCCCAAATCAAAAATCCCTGCCCTGAGGGGAAAAAAATGGCAGGTAGTGTAACATGATCCCCAACTATTTTCACATTGATGAGAGGATCCTAAGCACATAAACTCTGGATTTCCTTCAAAATAAGAATTACCAAATATGGGATAACTAGAAATGAAGCACTGCATTTGAGGTTGAGATACAATTATATATGCATTAAAATGCTTTCTCTTTTGCATTGGTTGATGGGAGGATTTAGTGTGGTAATACATTCAGGAGCATTTTGAGCTCAAAGTGGAAAAGCATTAAGGGAAAATTATTATTAGTATCCTTCTAGGAAGGAAATGTGTGCACGCTGATTCAATGGTTAAGACTAATATCCATAATTGTAGACTGCTACCAGGGCAACTTCCAGTTCATGGCAGTAGCTTTCTGATGAGAAGTCGTTTCACAGTAAAATAAGAAGTATCTATAGAAAGCTGTTAATTATAAAGGGTTTTTGCACAAGCTTTAATATTTTATAGACAAAAGAATACGAACGAATTCTAAATTGCAACACAATTTACTAGGTGAATGATACTGGGCAAGCAGGTTTTCCTGTCTAAACACTTTTACTGCATCTGTCATACGGTATGAAACATAAGTGGCTATGTCAAATATTGAATTTATATAAAATGTCAAGCCATTTGCCTGAATGTATAATGATTCCTCAACATGCAAACAGGAACCACTAGAGGGAAATCAAGCCCATTTAGGTGTATAGAGTATCGTACCTTTTTTTACACTTTAAAGAGAAAAAATGGAAAGTTATTTTTTTAAAGATGCAAAACTAACTCACTTAAGTCAGGCATGTAAATGAATAAGGTACATGCATTTCACATTTGAAAATCTCTGACATGTTTAGGAAATTGAATAATACCCTCTGTGTTTAAAATATATAAATAAAGTATATATCTGGAAATAAAACCTAAGAATTATTTTTTTCCATAATACTGTGCATTATTAACATTTATCAGGGTTGTATTTTGCTCTCTTTGTCTTCTAAAGGAGATAAAAAAGAAAGAGAAGACTCAGAAAAAAAAATCAAAAGAAATCATTACAGAGATATAAAATAGTACCTTAAGGGAATGGTTAGTATTATTTGGCTTGAGATAAAGTAGCTAAAAAAAAGTAAGATTAGACATCTGCTTTCATTATGATCTGAACTGAGCTAAATGATTTCTTGAGATCCAATTTCCTTTTTCTATGATCTATAATGCTACTTTCTTCTAAAGTAAATATATATGTATATATAGATACAGATGTAGATATAGCTTCATAGGTGATGTATAATTGGTAACGTGAGCATTAAGAACACTGCTTATTACTTAAACATACACATACACACACTCACTGTTTCTCAAAGTGTAGACCCACAATCACACAAATCAGAATCGCCCAGTTACTTTTAAAATGCAGATTCTGGAACACTTTCCCTCAATCTAATGAATCAGAATCTTAGGTGGTACGATTTGAGAATCTGTAGGTATAATAAGCACTGAAGGTGATGTGTATGTGCCCTGAAAGTGGAAAGCCACGGACTGATAGGAAGATGTCTGTGTGTGTTTTGTTAACTTTTGAGGTGACCATGCTGGTCACTCCATGTAAGCTAGCCTGCAAAGGAAAAAGAGCTTGGACAAGTGTGTTGAAGAATTATGAGCCAGAGGTGATCTGGCTCACATTCTGTGGGCTACAATTCAGTTGGATAGCCACGCATTACACAAGGGTGTCCGGGAAATCTAGTTTCGATGTGTATACAAGAAGAGGAGACAGCGAGTCTCTGCCCAATTCTAACTACATGGAAGACAGAGAAGGAAGATTCTTTTCCAATGTTTCACAAAATATGGTTGATATAATTCCTGGAGTTTCCTAAATACACCCTGACAGGATTATCAGTGGGGCCTAAAAATAATCATTTAAAACAACTTTCTCATGATACTCTCATACATCCTGAAATTTGATGGTGGCTCTTAGCTAATGCTTCTCTCTCTCTCTCTCTATTTCTATCTTTCTCTCTCTCTTATTGTGTCCCATGTTTTCTCCTAAAGGTAATTTTTAAAATTTTCACTTCTGCTTTTCTAGGAAAAAAAACCCAGCCTTTTAAAAAGTTATCTTAAGTACATGTTTTAATGAAGAGTTGTACCAGTATTAACTCTTAAAATGAAGACCTTCTGTGTATAGACAATCTTAAATACCAAGTAAAGAAAGAGGTGCCCATAAGCTAATGCAGAGCACTTAAAGCTTCTGTTGTGTTTCGTCCACAAAGACCTTGTTCTGTGTGAAAGGGAGAATAGATTCAGAGTAATGGCTCTGTTTCTGTTTTCCCAGCACAAACAAATTTCTATTCCTACATTAGCGACTTTTTCTGCTAACGAGCTCTTCTAAGACAAATGCTAATGTCTTTTGCTGAGGATGGTTATATGATTCTTCCTTTCTAAAATGAGGCACTTTCCAATTGTTCACTCGGCCTTTCCACATACATTTGGTGAGAAGAAAGTTCCTACGACATCAGATGTGCACAGGATCTAGTAATTCCAATTATGTCTTGTCAAGACCCGCACCTTCAAAATTGACTAGAACAAACATATAATGAAAAATTACAAATCTGTGATGCTATTTTTGGAAAAAAAGATATCTCCAAGTTTACGAATTCATCTTCCCCTTCCCCCTCCTTCCCCCTCCTCCTTGTTCTTTGCCCTAATGTGAAGTGCAGTGCCCGAGTGTTCTGCAAGTGATGCCATGGGTTAATGAGGAGACCATGTGTAACCTAAAGCATTTTAATGTTTTCTCAGTAATCGGTGAATATTTTGAAGCATGTTCAGATGCCTCGAACTCAAAATCTTCTTTGTGAAAGCAGTAAGATAGTTAGACTAGATTCAAATTCTAACAAATACTGACAGAGAATCTAGTATGTGCCAGGCGCCTGGCAGAGGAAATATGTAGAATGCTGTCCACATGGGTCTAAACAGGCAATATATTTTCACGGTGCATTCGTAAATACAGACTGAAATCCTTATTCAGATCTAGTTTCCATTGTTCAAAAAACATCATTTGTATGATAAAGGTAGTTGTATGAAAAATAGCATATTATAAATTTTCTTCCAAACACAATCCATTTATACCTTTTTATAAATTACCTACACTCCATTAAGAATCATTTTTTGCTAGCAGTCATAATTTAAAATGCACTACAGTACTTTAATAATTATAAAGATATTTTTATTTTATCTTTAAAATGCTATTTGAAAACTGGGGAGACCAATATACTAATCATATAATGAAAGAAAAAAGTGATGGGATGTTCTTTGTTCAGTGGTTAGACAATGATGATACAAGTCTTTAACCAAACAGCATTAATTTGCTTCTATTAATCCACCTCACTGAATGCTTTAGTGTTCAAGGAATTTTCAATTAAAATAATGCTCACTGGCCACTAATTCATGCAATTAATACTAGAACACTATAAGTATTAATACATGTAAGAATCACAAAAGAAGCAAAATTTCTAATTACCATATTAAAAATAGAAAGTCATCAATTTTTAATCAAGCTGCCCCACCACATATAACAAAAATTTAATTAAAATTCCCCCTCCTGATTTGGCCCATTGTATATAGTGTCTACCCTTAGGTTATTCTGTCACATTTGATAAATTTGGCTGCATCATAAATTAAACTACAAAATGGCAAAAAGAAAACTAACATTGAATTTTAAAAAAATAAAATGAAAATAACAAAGCAAATTGTTAAAAAGAATTTAAAATACATATTGGATCAAGCAGTGTTTTCTTTGTTTACAGATGTTTTTATATATCAACAAGAAAAATGACAATCCAACAGAAGCTGTCAGACAAAGAATTACACTACAGCATGTCAGAAAAAAAATACAAATTAGACAATTTGTATAGAATAAAATGTTCAACCTCTCTCAAAATTAATTTCAAACAAAACAAAAAATGATGTAACGTATTTGTAAACACTAAAAGATCCCTAATATTTAGGTTTGATTAGCTCATGAAAACATGAAAATGTGCTAAGTCTCAAAAAGTATGGGTGAGTGTGAAACCATACACAACAATCTTGAAGGACAATTGCCAACATCTACCAAAAGTTGAAATTTACCTGCTAATTTGTAATTCCATTCTAGGATATACTTTTACATTTAGGCAAAGCAGCTCACTAGTTCTTGTCTTCCTTTTCCTGGATTAGTTTGCTTGTTTTTCTTTCTTTTTTCTTTTCTTTCTCTCTTTCCTTATTCTGCCATAGTACATTTTGAAATAGCTTTCTTGAAATAGGTGTGTGGGAGACAGTTTCCTAGTTCCTAGCATATGTGAAAACATCTTTGTTTTGTCCTTCTAAGGGAAAAATTGTATCACTAAGATACATTCAAGGGGGAGAGCATGTTCTTAAGTAGATGTAGATCATCAGTCCAGTGGGATTTCAGCAACTTCTACAGTGATTTTACTGCCTCGTGGGGTTTGGAGATTCTTGTGATATGTAAAGATATTTGAGAAAAAGCTGTTTTTAAAAGAAAAGATGAGAGAGACCTTACTTAAGCATGTAGCTCATTGCTAAGATTTGGTCATTAATTTTTTTTAATGTTTATTTTTAGAGAGAGAGAGAGAGAGAGAGAGAGAGCTGCAAGAGTGAGAGTGGGGGAGGGGCAGAATGAGAGGGGGCTAGAGGATCCCAAGTGGGCTCTGCCCTGAGAGCAGAGAGCCCAATGTGGGGTCTGAACTCAAGAACCATGTGATCGTGGTGTGAGCAGAAGTCAGACACTCAGCTGACTGAGCCACCCAGGCATCCCTCATTAAATTTAATGAAATTTGGGCAAATACCATCTACTGAAGGACAGACATGTGCTCATAGGCAGAGATCATGGCTCCAGAATCCATATCTTCATTTTCATTTTCTCTCCATCTCTTAATTACAAAATATGTTAACTCTGCATCTCCCCAGTGTCTCTCCTCTTCCAAAGTCCTGCTTCTTCCTGTGTTATATCTTTAGGGTCCTATAGAGTGTATCAGTCAGTTCCCTTGTTATCCCTATGGGCTCTGACATCCAGAAGGTATTAGGAAAAATGAAGCCTTCCTGATGGTACTGCCTAAAGCTAAGCAAATATTGATCTTCTATTGGGAAATTCCTTATAATTTATTACATTACAGAGTATCCCAATTCACAAGGTTGCCTATATTCATTGTCTCCAGTTTTTAAGTGCAATTTCCTCCTCAATATACTCTAATCTGCTTTCAACCACCCCCCCTCCCACCATTTGCTTCACCAAAACAGCTTTAAGGAAACTAATGATCTCCATTTTATTAAATTCAATGAAGAATATAATGAAATTCTTCAACTTCTCAGCATAATCAGGAACTATAAAATTCAAACTCTAATCGGAATTTATTTTCTTGCCTCTGCTAGCAAAATACCATATTTCCTGGTGTTCTGAATTATCCTCTACACCAATTTCTTTGGGAATTAATTCCACAGGACCCTTGCCCATTATATATGCCTCTCCCCAGGTCAGTAGCTTTTAACCCTGGCTACCTTTTACACTTAACTTGGGACAAGTTAAATCTCATTTAAAAATGAGATTTCCACATAATGGGGCCCAGAAGTTATTTTAAACCTCTCCAAAGGACCTTTATGTAAAGCAAGATTTGGAAATTATTGGACCTGATGAACTTGTTTATGCACATGCCTTCAATTCCTATTTGTACATGACTCCTAGAGGATGGATGATAGACACACAGAAAGAGAGAGAGAGAGAGAGAGAGAGAGAGAGAGAGAGAGAGAGAGAGATTGAGAGAGAGAAAGGAAGGAAGGAAGGAAGGAAGGAAGGAAGGAAGGAAGGAAGGAAGGTTCAGTCTGCAGAGAGTATATCTGTCAGTATATATTCCCCTAAGATTATTATGAAACCGTGCCCCACAGGGTTAATGAGGTTGAAACTAGCAACACCTTTAAAGCTTGTTTTTCAGAGAAGTATCCCCCTCCCAAACAGCTACTGTATCTTTTCAAACCCTACCAACAAATCCACTAGTTGTCTCCACAGAAGCCTGAATTCAAGGTCAACAATATGGTTCCAGCCTTGGAACAAGCAAGGCCCTGCATTCCTGACCAGAGATAAAGACCAAGACCACATTCAATTTATATTGCCTCTCAGAGCATGCCCACAGCCCCCTCTCCTTGTCCCAAGATAACCTCCTGACATCAGAGGCTGAATTCTGCCTTGATCTGACGTTAAGTCTCCACCCCAAAATGAACATGGGATACATGTTACATATGTTTGCTCAGTGCACGTGTTCCACCTTTCCTCATGAACAGTCATCAGTTTCCTCACCCTTTTTCATCAGTATGTATGTAATCTCAATCCCTGTGATTATTAAAAATTAGTTCTCTCCCCCTTCTGGGAGGCAGAGGCAGATCTGAGGCTTGCCCTCCTATATTCTCCTTTGGCTGTCTCTGAAATAAACTCTTTCCTTGCTGCATACCTGATGTCTCAGTGATTGGCTTTGCTGTGTGTCAGGCAGACAGACTTGGGTTCAGTTACATCTCAGTATCTTTACCTAGATCTATCTGTCCCAGACCCATTATTAGAGGTCTGTGCTTCTTTAATACCTTCAATCTTTTTTTTTTCTCATTACCCACCTTTCCCAAGGAGGCTTATAGACATTTTTTACCTACTTGTTCCCATAAAATTTTAATACCATATGTACTATCTGCTTGTGTGTTATATGTATTTATGTGTTGTGAATAAAAAGAGTAAGATTTTTTACCACCCAAGGAATAGTTTTCTCTCCTTCAGGGGTGATAACACCTCCATTGAAACATATGGATATGATGTATTATGGGAATTTTTTTTAATTTTTCAATGTTTTTTTTTTTTTTTTGAGAGAGAGAGAGAGAGAGAGAGAGAGAGAGAGAGTGCATGAGCGGGGGAGGAGCAGAGAGAGAGGGAGACACAGAATCTGAAACAGGCCCCAGGCTCTGAGCTGTCAGCACAGAGCCCAACGGCGGGGCTCGAACTCATGGACTGAGAGATCATGACCTGAGCTGAAGCCGGACGCTCAACCAACTGAGCCACCCAGGCACCCCTGTCATGGGAATTTTAAATTGTACAAACACCACTGTTTCTCCTCAAATAAGATCCCTCCAAGAATTGTTATACATCAGTAAATGTCACTAACATCCAATCAGCTTCAAACGCCAAACATTTGAAAGGCATTCTTGTCATCTCCTGCTCCCCAAATTCCTGTGCTAAACCACACAATCCTTCCTGTACTACTCCCTGAATATCTCAGGAATCTGCCAGTATTTCTCCATCTCTCTTTCCCCATCCTAACACTGCCTGCATACAGCTAATAGAGTAACTTTTGGCTGTTGATGGACTGAAGCATAAGTATGATTGGGACTGGCAGAGAAGAAATGTAGGGTATTTGGACATAACCACATATATTAAGATCTGGAAACAGGAATTTAAGTGGCATATTAGGAAAGGGTGCGGACAAAAGATCACTGACAAAGAGGGCAAATTATATCACCACCATTAGATAGCATTTAAGTATTAAAGTACTTTCTAGTTCTTATCAGCCAATATCTACGTAGAATCCTATTAATCATTTTGTTTTAATTACTATATTTTCCCAAATATCCTCCTTATAGTTACCTGTACTACCTCAGATGATGTTTCAGGGTGAAACTCACTGTGATATTTTCTCTCTAAATTATTTATTTTTAAAATTCTTACCTCTAACATTCCAGTGTGGTCAACATTTATTCTATATCCATTTTAAGTGCTTGTAAAATGGTATATCTTTTACTACCAATTCTAGATTACTTATTCAAAGATTTCATTCGAGCAAAAGTACCATATTGACACCTCCTGGAAGCTGGCATATGTGGTAGGCATTGCATGTAATTAAGAATAAAGAAAATACCACGGTCCATATTTTTAGGGAGCTTACAGCCTCTTGTAGGAGAGATGATTAAAATCATAAACTTAACAGCAAGTGATATAAGACAGAATTTTGCTAAGTGCAACAAGAGAGTACAACAGTGAGGAAGCCAGTGGATTATAATGTATAATTGACTTGGTCATCAGAAAATGCAATGATAGAGAAGATAAGGTCTGGCTTGGGGTCACCAAAAATGCTTAGGATTTGGTCACTAGATAAATGACAGAGAGACAGACATCTTGGTTAGAGGGATAATTGTAAACAAAGACACAGATGTTAGAATGATCATCATTAGTTCATCTGAATTCCAGAATCCTAGGCTCATTAGAGGGAACTGGAATGCATTGAGAAAAATGGAAAATAAATTCAGCTAAATTAGATGCAACCATATCTAGAGGATTTGAAAAGAGAAGTTTAGATCTGATGTGACAGAAAAGAGTCACTCAGGGAACCTGTTCAAGAGAAAGCAATGATCTAGCAGGCTCACAAAACTGGATGGAGTAAGAAAGCCTTGAGTTCAAGATGTTATGATAAGCCCATTTGGGTAAAGTGGGAAAGAAGAAAAAGAAACGGACTTAGGAAAAATAAGAAGGAGAAGTGGTTTTCATCAGCCAGAATGCAAATCAATTCTTCCTAGAAGGAATTAGCAGTTAGTATGGTTAAAAAAAAAAGTCACAGATTCTAAAGAACTACTTGAATTTTTCCTAGATCTGCTACTCGTTAACTGGTTTTGACTTGTTTATTTAAACTCCCCTGAATCTCAGGCCACCTGGGTGGCTCAGTTGGTTAAGCATTGGACTTTGGCTCCAGTCAAATTGGGTTCAAGCCCCATGTTAGGCTCTGTGATATCAGCACAGGACCTGGTTTTGATCCTCTGTCTCCCTTTCTCTCTGCTTCTTCCCTGTTTCTCTCTCTCTCTGAAAAAATAAATAAACACTAAAAAAGAAAAAAAAAAAAAAAAAGAATAAACTCCCTGAATCTCAATTAAATGTGTTTACCTTTTTTATAGTGTTTCAATAAAAAAAAAATAAGCATGCAAAATTCCTAGTTGAGTTCCCATAAGACTCAAGAAATGCTGTTTGTGTTTTCCAAATAAAAAAACTTAATTGTATTTGACTATGAGCATGGTTCTTCACGGAAATCAATTATATACCTTCTGTAAACCTTAACATTTCCTACATACTATTTATTGTACTTCAGTTTTCACTTTTATCATAGTTCTCAAGTAGATAGGGCATTCTCAGACGGTAATTTTGAAATTTGAAAATAAAAAAAAATCCCGGGGTAACTGGTGGCTCTGTGGGTAAGCGTCCGACTTGGCTCAGGTCATGATCTTGTGATTCCTGAGTTTGAGCCCTGTGTAGGGCTCTGTGCTGACAGCTTAGAGCCTGAAGCCTGCCTCAGATTCTGCGTCTCCCTCTCTCTCTCTGTCCCTTCCTCACTCATACTCTCTCTTTCAAGTATAAATAAACATTAAAATATTTTTTTAAATAAAAATATTTAAAGTAAAATAAAAAATAAAAATAAAATAAAATTTAAAAATCCTAAAAAATAAATAAAATTTAAAAATCCTAAAAGTAGCATCATATTTTTAATGAAGTTTATATATATATTTTACTTATGTTTCTTTGTTATATTTATATTTTCCTCAGATTCACTAGGGTATAGTATAATTTGCCTGATATATATCATTCATGCATTTTGTATTACTTTTTAATTGCTATTAATTGAAAAATTTTTAAAAGCATATTTACTTTACTGTTTTCAGGACTTTGGTATTGCCTTCTTTTCCTAAGGTCAATGGTACTTATACTTTTCTAATACAATAACAATATGTTTCCTCACCCTTCCCCCAAGGGTGAATAGCTCATTAGAGATCAGAGAGATGGTTCAAATTACCATACTTGATCTTACTTAATCACCTTAGTGAGAATGAAAGGTAGCATGTTTTGTTTTCCAAGTACCTTTACCTCATTGCAGAAGCCAATTCTAGGTACCAATTCGTTATTTCTCAATGGCTCCTGAGTTTATTAAAAAAACAGTTTATATTGTTCTCCCAACCTTGCAGACTTGATCTAAAATTTCCAATCCTCTTATAAGAAATTGTTTGATATTAATATGGAATTTAATATAATGAGAAGCAAATGATATTAAATCATTATCAATAAATCTTACTAACACAGTTAATATCCTTCCTTATGGCAAACATATTAAATGTTAATATCCAGTCACAATCATCAGTAACAAATATAAACAGAAAAAAATGTTAAACATAAACAGAGTAAAGGTCCAAAAGTAATGTTCTAGTTTATATAACAAATGATTTGGGAATATTTTGTTTATGTATATAATGCTTCCTTTTGCAATGTGTAACTGTTTAGATCAGGGGAGGTAAAAACAGTTCTTGAGCACTTGCATTTTGAACAAAACATTAAGACTAACTTCCTTTGGCATCTTTTCCAATACTTTTGGGTACATTGGGGCACAAAAAGCTAAAATCTACATTGTCAAGACTACCTTGTAACTACATCTCTGAGAATGACTTAGGTTCTGAAAATCATTTGTAATACATTTATTTGGATTTGAATTAAGTTTGGGGATGGAGGCAGTGGCTAAAACACACATTTTCAGCTGATATGGTTCTAACAATATGGCAGGATGGTTTCCTGATCTCTGAATCTCAGTGAAGACTAACAGGAAGCGGCCATTTTCCAAATTCCTAGCTTTCTGATTGGTGACAATTGGCAGAATACATGAAGAACCTACTCTATACTGTGGTGATGGTGGCCAACCCAGAAACTAGTTCTTCAGCCCTTCCAGCTATTTTACAACTGTATTTCCTTATTTTCCTTATTTTTATTCAATGATCTGAAATTGAACTCTGCCTGATGCATCCCAAATCCAGGGGAAGCCTAGATAATAAGAAAAGTCTTGGCAGATTCTGTGACTTGCTCCTTCTACACAGACTAAAGGCAGGGAGTTTGCCTTCTCCACAACACCATTCTGGTCTCCACACCACCATTACCTTCAGACTTATCCTTGGATTAAACATGCAATTCCAGAGGTCCTTTATCCTCAAGACACTTTGCCACACATTTTCTAATACCAAAAAATATATTTAAAAGAGACTAAAATATTACATTGCCACAATTAAAACTTATAAAGAGAAGTTAAAGTACAAATTTTGGTAAAGTACATATTTGGTTTATAAACTATTTATTTTGTCTTATGATTACACAATGGAAAAATAAATGATTGTCAACATTCTTTTTCTTTGTCTTATGGGGTGCAAGGAGGTATTAAAAAGAAAAAGAGAAAGTTTTCTAACATCTAAAGGAAGAAGTCACCAGAGATGGGGGATGTTGAAAAGTGTCATAAAGATCAAAGGAGAGCTGATTAATAACTTGTTAGTTCTGCCTACAGAAAACATTGTTCACCTTAAAAGTGATGGGTTATTGCTGTGAGCTGAAAGACCGAGGGAGGAGTCCCAGGATAGGTTTGCCTGGCGGGGAATAAAAGGGACTGGAGGGAAGGTGAAAATGCATCAAAAATTAATTCATATTTTATAGTTGTGGCTGATGCCAGCAGTAGTCTCCAAGGGATTAGGGTGAAAAACTTTCAAAAATATTCATAATCCAGTATGTGTACCGAAATATGCTTTTGTCTCATAATTCTGATTAAGAATTATTTTATTACCAAGACATTCTCTAAGATGAAAGCATGTGGTTTTTACAAACATCTTGTTTCTTTAGTATGTGATAAGGTTGAACTTAAAGAAGAAAAACAGACTAAATATGTGTATATAGCAAAGCATCTTCAAAACATGATTCTTCCCACTTCACTAAAAAAAAATAAAATAAATGTGCTGTACTTGTGATATACCTAGACTTAAATCATTAAAATGAGATTTCCTTCTTTTTTTCCCACATGGAACTGACATCTAAGGAAGCTTTGAGTTCTTTTCAGACCAGTATTTCAAAAGCTACTCTGCTAGCTGAAATCTAGATTTGGCTTCACAGATTCAACCACTGAGTTCAAAGATAGCTCTAAATTTGACCCAACATGTTTTCTTGTCTTTAGATATGCTGTAAAGCATCTAAGATTAATGGGAAACATGAAATAAAAGGTCTTGGAACCTGAAAACATCAATAAGGGCAGTCGGCCAGTTTAAGCTGGCAGTGGTTGGCCATGGTGTTAGTCAAATAAATTGCCAATGGCAATGAGCTGATGGATGGCATAGTGTTTGGCATGTGTGTATGTGCCTGCATGGTTAAAATCCATTTCTCCAACCCCTCCTATTCTGGTCTCTGTATCACAAAGTGATACACAAAAAAAAGATAAAAATAATTTTCCCTACTTGGTAAACTAGGAGATAATAATTATTAGCTAGCATAATACTGATGAACAAATAATAGATTTCACTATATTCAAAATGCCTTTATTCTGTCCTAACATCAGATTCTTGCTCTACAGTAATAGAGATACATGAACAAGTTGGTTCATGGGCTGATCAATGAGCAGTGAAGGGGACTGGAGAAGTTCATTGTAATTACAACATGCAGATAAGGGATGCAAGAAGGAAAAGTTAGATGTGGTCAGGCTATCGGTAAACAGATGTCATTTACCAAGGCTAATTACTACCTCAACATTCCAAAACATCTTGGAATGGCAGTATATGTTGCTAAGGAAAAAAATATATAATATATACTTACATATGTATAGATAAGTTTATGGATATTATATATACATTAAATATATATATATAATATAGTATAGGTTACTATATAATAATTACATATTGCACAGCTAGTAGTTAACACTGAAAGTTCTGAAAACCTAGTTCCAGTCAGACTGTATCTCTTGTTGTGTAGCTTGAGACAGGTTACTTAACTTCTCTGTATTTCAACTCCATTGACAATAAAATGAGTTTAATAATAGTAACCATCTCATATGATTGTTCTAAGTATTAAATGAGATATTATTTACTAGGCACAAATAAAGACAATAAAAATGCATGTTCTTATAGTTCTTGTCTTTGCTATCATTACATTGTACAAATTATTAGGGACTTGTATGATTTCAAGTTAGAGCAAATTTATCTTAATTATGTCAATGCTTTTCCTTTACCTAGAGGCTCCTCAACCAGTTGCTGTTTTCTCATATTTCTTCCATTACTCCTTCTTCAACTAATGAGAGTCTCCTTTTTGTATATTACCACTGGGCAAGGTGTGTAATTCTGTTGTGCCCATCTCACGGTGCTTTTATAATGTTCTATTCACAGAAATACTCAATGGTCTCTTATAAACTGAATGAACATGGTTTGCCATAATCAAAGCTAAGGCCCTTATCAGAAATGAATTAACCAACAAACCAACCTTTTTACTAAGTTGTAAAGTTTAGATTTTTAAAGGAAAGGCAAAGCAACATATGGTAATTTGGTAATTATTGATGTGCAACAAATGACGCAAAATTTTGTAAATTAAAGGAATGATTTGTAATTTCCTATGGTTCTGTGTGCTGGGTGAGTTCAGCTGAATGGCTGTTCTATTGCAGGTGGCATTGGCTGACATTACACACTTGGGTGCATTTCACTTGGCTACAGGGATGGGCTGAGAGCCACAAAAGGGCTTCACTCACCTATCTGGTGATTCGATATTCCTTTATGCTGCCTCTTTTTCTCCACATGACTAGTCTTCTGATAGCATGGTGGTGTCAGGGTAGACTACCACTTACGCTGCAGCTAAATACCCCCATGGTGAAACTGAAAACTTTTAATCTTCTTACAGACACCTCTTCCATATTTTGTTGACCAAAATAAGTCATAAACCCAGCCTAAATTTAAAAGGAAGGTAAATAGACACCACCTCTTGATGGGAAAGCAATATACACAGGAAGGAAAAATAATTGATTAGGCTCATTTTTAAAGACTCTATCATAGAGAGTCATTGCTTTAATAAATTTTTAGAAAATTATTTTAATTATAATAATTAAAGCTAGAGTTTACTTTATTAGTGATATGGTGAAATTAGAAATATTATTTCCTGGTCTTTTTTTTTCCCCCGGGTAAAAGGAGATAAGATAAAAAGATTTATCAAGATTTGTGTACCATTTAATCTTACTAGTATAGCTTTGTTTAACCAACTGCTCATTATGAACTAGACATTGAACCAAATAATTGATATATAAAGATGAGTGAAAAAAGTGAAAGAATTTGATCTTATAATATTTTGGGAGGAATATATAAAACATACCATATTAGAACAATGTGACAAATATTATAATTGGCATAAGGGCAAAAGACCACCATAACTAAGAGGAGAAGCACAACCAGCACTCAGACTGAATTGGAGAAAGGGCCATTGAAGGTTCTTTAGCATGGATGCCATCTGGACTGAGTCATGAAGAGACAGAGAAAGAAGCAGAAAAGATCATTCAAGGTAGAAGGGACAGTAGGGTCAGAGCCTAAAACCACTTACGAGCACAGGAGGACACAAGGATCTAAAGGGGACCAGGGGCTAGCACTGCAAGGGGTGTCAAGTGTGAGACACACAGAAGCTGGACCTAAGTTTTGGCAAAAAAGAGAGAGAAAAATAGTGTAGAACACAGATAAATTTAAGGTCATGGGACTTTGTTTCTTATTTTTAATTTTGCCGCTGTTGGTGGTGGTGGTGGTGATTTTTATTTTAGGGTGATTGAAATATTCTTATGGGCTGAGAAGAAGGAACCCAAAAGGAAATAAAGTTTGAAGATCTTCACTAACCACTTCTCAGCCACTTTCCGAGTCCCTCAGCTTCACATATATCTCAAGCCCTTGGTCATTCGCTCCACTGTGGTTGCCACAGTGACTGACCTTGAGTGGGCCCACAAAGGCCTAGTGCCTGAGGCCAACACCAAATCTCTGGTTCTTCCCATTGTATTTCAGACAAAGCACAAGCGTGGTATTTAGCTTCCCCAGAGGCTACCTAAAAAAGCAGGTGATCCAGAAGGGGAACATCAGTACATTGACTGTTGGAAATTGGGAGTGAGAAGGAAACCAATAGATGAATTCTCTCTCCATTCTCTGTGATGAATACTCCCCCAGGGGTACATTTTCTGTACATCCCATCTGGAGATATCTCATATGGCTAAGCATCTAGCGTGTCTCTCTGGGAGCCAGCTGTGTAACATCAACTCCTATTTGTTTCACATTCTGCCTGCCCTCACTTTCTATTTCCTTGGCCCTGAGATTGCATATCTCAATAAATAACCACACTAACACTTAAGTCTTACTTAAGGTTCTGTTTTCCAGGAAACCTCAACCAAGACAAAAACTGAATCCTTAGCACAGATAAGGCATGTATACATTCAATGTCTCATTCACAGCAACAAATTTTTATTGAATACTGATTAGCTTATTATGCCAGGCATTTAAGCTAATCACTTGAAATGTGTGAATGAATCCAAAAGTCCCTATTCTCCAGACACTATTAGAAGGGAGAGAGGTACAAAAACAAGTACAAGTAATTATTCTTCATGTTAAAAAAAAATATGAATGCAGTAGCACAGAATTACAAAGAGAGATGGCCAAGTCTATCCAAGGAGTCTGCAGGCATGTGTCTATGTGGTGGGGATGGGCAGAAAGAAGGAGGGGAGACATCAAAATGTGTAAAACCAAGATAACTGCTGAGTCAAGTTTTAAAATGGGATTCAGGAGTGCAGGAGGGTAACAGACACTAAAGGAGTTTGTGACCACTAAACCAGCCAGGCAAGAAACAATGACAAAACAAGTAATAAAATGGCAACATATCTATTAATAATTACTCTGAATGTAAATGTACTAGATACTCTAATCAAAAGGCACAGGGTGACAGAACGGACTAAAAAACAAGACTCTTCTATATGCTGCCTATAGAAGACTCCTTTTAGACCTAAAGATACCTGCAGATTTAAAGTGGGGGTAGCTGGAGAAACATGTATCACACAAATGGATGTCAAAAGAAAGAGCAGCAATACTTAACTTCGGGCAAACTAGACATTTTGTTCTTGTAGTATTTTTATCCTGTTTTCATATTAGGGTGGTAGTGGCCTCACAGAATGATTTTGAATTTGTTCTCTCTATTCTATTATTTGTAAGATTTTGATTAAGATTGCCACTATGTTTTTTTTAATGTTTGGTAGAATTTGCCAATGAAACCATGTGGTCTAGACTTTTCTTAGCTTGGAGATTTTTGATTCACAATTCAACTTTCATTCTTGTCATTGGTCTAAGATTTCCTGTTTCTTAAGTTCAAGATTCATGATTCATGTCAACTTGTGTGTTTTTAGGAATTATCTCGGTTCTTTTTTTTCTAAGTTATCTGATTTGTTAGTATATAATTGTTTGTAGCAATCTGTTGTTATCATACTGTGTAATCTGTGGTATCTGTTGTAGTGTTTTCTACTTCTCGTTTTTGGTTTTTGAGCCTTCCCTCTCTCTTTCTCTCTCTCTCTCTCTTTTGTTAACATAGTTAAAATATTGCCAATTTTGTTTGTTTGTTTGGAAAAACTGGTCATTACTATGTTATGTTATTATTTATTCTGGTCTCTATTGTTTTTTAATTTTTTTAATGTTTATTTTTGAGAGAGACAGAGACTGAGTGTGAGTGGGGGAGGGGAAGAGAGAGGAAAACACAGAATCTGAAGCAGGCTCCAGGCCCTGAGCTGTCAGCACAGAGCCCCATGCAGGGCTCGAACTCACAAATGGCGAGATCATGACCTGAGCCGAAGTCAGATGCTCAACCGACTGAGTCACCCAGGAGCCCCTCCACTTTATTTATTTTTGATTTTCCTTTGTTATTTCCTTCCTCTACTGTATTTCAGCTAAGTTTCTTCTTTTTCTAGTTCCTTGCAGTGTAATGTTAAGTTGTTTACTTGAACTTTTTTTCTTAATGCAAGCATATAGCATAAATCTCGCTCTAACATCTGCTTTACTGCATCCCATAGGTTTTGGAATATTGTGTTTTCTTTTTCTTTTGTTTGGAGACATATTTTGATTTGCCGTTTGTTTTCTTATTTTAGCCCATTGCTTGTGTGCAGTCATGTGTTATTTAATATTTACATATTAAATATTTAATGTTTACATTGTAGATTTTCCAGCTTGTTTTATTGTTGATCTTTAGTTTTGTACCATTGTGGTTGGAAAATATACTCGATATGATTTCAGTCTTCTTAAATCTGTTACATCTCTTTTCATTCTTCTGTGTGTACTTGAAGAGAACGTGTATTCTATTTTTCTTGGATGAACTATCATGTATATGTATATGTATATGTATATGTATATGTATATGTATATATTTAGAACCTTGTATTCTAAAGTATGCTTCAAGTACAAAATGTTCTTAAAAAAATAATAACTTGAACTGAGGGTACTCATTTAAAATAAAGCATATCAGGGGCACCTGGGAGGCTCAGTCAGATGAGCATCCAACTTCAGCTGAGGTCATGCTCTCACGGTTAGTGACTTTGAGCCCCATATTGGGCTCTCTGCCGTTAGCACAGAGCCCACTTCAGATCCTCTATTCATCCACTGCTCATGCTCTCTCTCTCAAAACTAAATAAACATTAAATTTTTTAAAATAATTATTAAAGAAAGCACATCGGGTGAGTGGAGGAATGGGTAAAATAGGTGAAGGGGATTAAGAGTATGCCTATCATGAGGAGCACTGAGTAATGTCCAGAATTGTTGAATCACTACATGGTACACCTGAAACTAACATACCACTGTATGTTAACTGTACTAGAATTAAAATTGTAAAAACTTTAAAAAAATAAAGGAAGAAAAATAAAAACCAAAATGTGATTCAGTCACTATGTTGTACACCTGAAACTAATGTAACATTGTGTGTCAACTATACTTTAGATAAAAACAAAAAGAAAAGAAAATGTGATTTAGTACAAGAAGCCTCAGAGATAAAGGGGATGTAGTCTTACACTTCAGACACCTGCAGTCTAGTGAAGGAGGCAGGCACATGATGGTGATTTTTAATTAAATCTGCAACACTGGTCTTCCTCTTCTTCCAGCTGCCAAGCCTGCTGCTGCCTCCAAAATGTTCACTGGCCTTTGTCTCTGCTTAGAAGTTCTGCTGCCTAACCTCAATATGATTTGCTCCCTAAGCTACCTCATATCACTTTCTTCCAAATCACCTTGCTTTATTATTGTATAGTTGTACAGCAACTACACCTATATGAAATTGTATTTTTTATTATTTTCTGTTCCCAACCATTAAAAATGTAAGCTCCATGAAACATGAGAACTTTTTTGTCTTACTCTTCAGATTAACTCCAATGTATGACACATAGTAAGTGGTCAACGATTACCTGCTGAATGGCTGAATGAGATTATTTTAAAAAGACAAAATAATTACACGTTGAAATTCAAGTCATGAACGGGCATGGCAAAGGCTAGAAAGGTAACCGGGCTTTTCTGGAAACAAGGGAAGAAGTTTCTGAGGAAGGGTTTTTTCGAGATAGTATCAGGAAAGGTAAGCATTACGGAAGCCAAGAAGTGGAGAGCAGAGGGACAGGAGTATCAGAGCATTCCAGGGAGAAGGAACAGCATGTAAAGAGCCATGATCTGGGAGGCAGACTAATGCATTCCAGAATCTGAAAGTAGGTAGATTTGGCTGGGGTACAATGAGCTAAGAAAAGGCTGGATGAGACAAATCTGGAGGGAGAGGCAGGGATCAAGCTGCTAAAAGGTCTTACGCGATGTCATAGGTCTTTTTCATGAAGGCCATACTCTGACTGCCATGAGATGTAGGATGATGAGTCAGAACACTGCATCCCTCCAGGTGTAAGACAGCAGATCCTCAGAATGAGACAGGAGGTACAGCAAAGTGAAAAGTGGTGTGGGATAGCGAATGGTACAATTAGCAGTATTAATGATGAAAAGATAAAAAAAATAGGAGAGTGTACACATCCATGAATAAAGAGCTCCACAAACTGGGTTTGTAGTTGGCATCTGAGGAGTACAAGGGGAAAGGTTAGGTCTGTTTACAAAAATAAATGGATAAAAGTAAAATAAACATTTCTCTGACTGGGAAATTACTAGTTTGTCCTAGTCAATGCCACATGGAAATTACAAAGTGATTATGCACGTTATAAAAATAATACAAGTAATGTAACAAGTAATCTATAAGGAAAGATTTTCAGACACATGGAGTAAATTATCACCCAGAACATTCCATTACTTGCAGTTTCTACATATCTACCATTCGTAGTACTGTTTTCTATATTTATTTGGTTTAAGTCGCTCTTCTATCATCTGTGTTTTCCATTATTAATCTTGAGGCTGTCAATTGCCTCATCATGAGTAATTAGATGTCCCACAATCAGTGGGATGATGGCATCACTGGCTGAATGATGCGATGCGGTCCTTAAGTGTCTTTGATTCTTTGGCATTCCTAGTGCCAGACACAGTGCCTTGAATCTATGAAGCCTTTTGGTTTGGTTTTGTTCTTTTTTTCTTTTTTTCAACTTTATGAAGACCCAAAGGGACTAGGTAACCCTGAAGTCGATTATGAATGATCAAAGAATATTTAAAATATGAGCTGCATAATTTTTTATTACATGTCTTTTTATCTACTTCTTTGAAAGCACATAATTCTATCTCAATGTTACGTTAAACAGAATATTTGATTTTGTAAAACACTCCATTCCCCAATCATGCCAGATAGAAGTCTGCTACAGAATCAACTGCTTAAGTGTTCGAGTGAGGCTGGCTATCGGGAGATGGAGAAGTGACGGTACGTTGTCCTTACTACTGTCTCTCCTCCCCAACACACTGCTGACTCTCACCCCAGGGCACTACGTTGTGTTTTCTTCTTGTATCCCTGATTCTAGTGTTTCCTACTGAAAGTACCCAAGAGATATGATGGCCACTGGGACACTTTGCTTCTGTTCCCCCTTTTATAAAATGATTATAAAGTATACTCTATCTACCTCAAGTTCTGCTGAGAATAAAATTAGATTTTTTTTCATTTGAAAGCATACTTAAAATGTAAAGAATAAGTAAAGAGTTAAGATATGAGAAGGATTGCTATTATAGTGAAAATATACTAGAGATTGTGATATCAAAGTTTTTAGGAACCACAGGAGGAAACTTGACAGACCCACATGAGAGACTGGTAACACCCATACAAAGAAAAATGTAGCGCGACCTCTCATCCCTGCTAAGGATAAAGTCCAAAATCCTTAGCGTCATATACTAAATGCTCTACAATTAGATATTAATAGATATCTGTACTATTCAGGTTCCAACCTCCATGCCCTTCTGCAATCTGACCTAAATGTCTCTCCTCAGGAAAAAAAAAATCTTCAGCAGGCAAATTCCTCCTCTTCCAATACACTGTTCTCCTCTTTTTGAAGCCTCCCACTCCTACCTTTTTCTTTAGTTTCAGGGCACTGTGTACCTACCCACACTATGGAAATATTAAAAAATGTAATGACATCAGTTAACAGTGTCTGCTATATACCTGGTGCTTCACATGGTAACTATTCATGGTAAAAGTCTGTTGTTTTTCATATACAGAATTTACCCTTCAGTAGACTGAGATTCCCATGGGGATAGAAGGAATCTACCCAACTCTGAGTTCTCTGACACTTAAAACAATGTCTGCAACACTCTTGTGCCTCAGTATATATTTGTTTAAAAAAAAAAAAAGAAGCTGTAGGGGCACCTGGGTGGCTCAGTTAGTTGAGCGCCTAACTCTTGATTTCAGCTCAGATCATGATCTCAGGGTCATGGGATCAAGCCCCTTGCAGGGCTCGGTGCTGAGTGTGGAGCCTGCGTTAGATGCTCTCTCTCTCCCTCTGCACTCTCCCCCACTCACACTCTCTTTAAAATAAAAATTCTAAAAATAAATAAGTAGGTAAATAAATTAATTAATAATAAAAATTTTTAAAAGAAACTATAAATAAGGTAAAGACTTATATTTTAAACTAAGACAGTCAGCATCCTAGGCAGGAATTTAGTGTGAATGACTAGTGTGATTCCATGATAGACTTTCACCAAATTCTAATTCTGCCAAGAATAAATAACTTACTTTGAATATGGAATGAAAAGCACAAATGGGCACTACCCAAAACAACATTTTGTAATCAGTATTCTGGTGTTATTTTTTAAATTGGCCTTTGGGAAGATGCCAACCAAGACCAGAAAAAAATTTTGAAGACCCATTGTTTTATATAAATTAAATATTTTGATTCACTTACATCTCATATTAGTTAATATAGTCACTAACCTATTTCTTTCATTTGTGTTTTCCTATTTACATTCATCAGGTTTCTTCTTTTCTCACTCCCTTTTCATTTTTCTGTTGTTAACATAATTCTTTACAAAAGCAATCCAATTATTTCAGAGACAGGCCTATAAATATAAACCTTAGATTCCCATAACTCAATAATCCTACTCAGAAAGAGTTCACATGAACTTTGGGTAATTTGTTTTCATCCAATTATGGAGATTATTTATTTCTGAACATGGAAAATAAAAAATGTATTGGAGCCCAGGATTTCCAAACATGGTTTTGCTACTCACTACAGCATGCATAAATATATTCAAATAAACCTCACTTTAATTCACTTTTTATATATTAATAAACACATCACTTGTAGTACTTTATGGGAAGTAGAAAGTACATTCCAGTATTAAGCAAACAAAAACTAAAATATTAAATCTGCTGAATGCCACATGTATACATTGTAAGCTTAATTCTATACCTATTTATATATTTTTCAAAGAAAAAATTATCAACTATATCATTATCATCCAGAATATTTCATATGATAATAATCTAAAGCCAAATCTCAAAGAGCAAGAGAATTTTCTGTCAGATCAAATCTGATAAATTTTCATTTTCCAAATAATAACAAAGTCTGAAGAAGTCAGTGTAATCAAATTTTAAAAGAATTATGGACATAAGAGGGGCATCTGGGTGGCTCAGTCAGTTAAGAATCCTACTCTTAATTTTGGCTCAGGTCATGATCTTATGGTTCATGAGTTTGAGCCCCATATGAGGTTCTATGCTGACTGCACAGGGCTTACTTGAGAGTCTCTCTCCTTCTCTATCTGCCCCTCCCCCACTCCTGCATGCTCACTCTCTCTCAAAATAATAAATAACCATAAAAAAAAGGAAATAGGGACATAAGATAACACTATAATCTAGAGTGTGTATACAAAACATCAAATATTAATCTTACTTTCTCTATAGTTCTAAATCTTTAAAAATTACTGATTTTCTCAATAGAGAAACCTACACTCTTGGTCTGACTATAACTTTATTTTTTTGAACTAAACTAGGAAATTTAGATTAGTTTGGTATTTAAAAATGAATACAATAAATTTTAGAAAATATTCTTTTGATTATAAGCACATTTTATCTGATTATTCAAAGATCTATTATGGAATATTAGTTTACTTACTAGATATTATTTTACATGTAAATAAAACTATATTTGCATGTTCATATATGGATACATATGTAAATATTTACTTGGGATTTTAGTTGCACATAGTTTCTTGTGAAAATATTTTTGTCTTAGGGGGCCTGATGATTTATCAACAATTCTACAAGTTATTATACCCAAATTATAATATCTAAATGAAAATATATTATTTATATGTCTATAAATTATAATGCCAACATGTCATTCAAACTAATGAGTGAGAACACTAAAGAAAAGAGTGCATTCTTATTCCTCAAATAAAATTTTGCTAAGCTACAAAGCTAAGCTAAAGCTAAAACTAAGCTAAGCTAAAATTTTGCTAAGCTAATTTTGCTAAGCTACAAAAGTAGCCTCAACTAACTACAATACTAATGCCTGATAATATTTTCAGTTAGAGGAAAGTTTGTGCCCTTTTATTTAAAATATGGCTTATATTAACTTTTGTAAAACAGATAAAAAGATGGCTTGACCCAATTTTTGTACTTAATTCATTGATTTTGGTCATTAAGTTGAGTTGTTTTGTAATATTTACAGATAAAACACCACCCCTAAATATGACCTAAACGGAAACATATCACACAACACACACACACACACACACACACACACACACACACACGCTCCTCATATAATATCCACACATTCCCCTACTCTTATTGATGGAAGAGTGTTATCTGCAAATAAACCCAATAAAGTTTATCTGCTCGTTGGACAGAGAGGCCTGATGTTAAGTAAATATATACTTATGTGACAATATTAATATTTAATGCTTTCATAAAACTGTTCATTTATGTATGTACCCCTAGACATTCAGGAAATGTTTATAAGTTTCCCCATTAATAATCTCTGTCTCAAGCTATTTTATTTCAAAAACCACTGTTGACAGTACGTCTATCTTACAGCCACGGAACCAGAAGAATGAAATAAATAGATTTGGAAAATATTGTCATCATTAAGTCTACAGTTGCTGCTGTGGTATTATCCCAAATGCATAATGTGAATGATTATTTTCAAAATTATTATTCTTTGGAACATCACTGTATTTTTTATGCAATAACATTTCTAAGACTTCCAAAGGATATGTTATTAATTTTATTTTAATATAAGTACAATTCATTATGGTCTTATTGTTAATGGTTTTCTTTATTGTGTCTATAACTGCCTCCAAGTCCCTCACTTCATTCACTGCATCCTAGGACTTCAGTTTTCTGTATTTTTCATCTACTATAAAATACTCATCAAACAAGTTGCATGTCCTAGTCTCTCCGTCCCATCTTCAATATTACCACTGTATAAAAAGTGGTCCACTTTCATCCCAGAGAAGGAATGATATCCCCACCCCCATCTCTATTCCTTGACTTGAAGTTATATGAGTGCTTACATTTCATTTTTTTAAAAAAGTTACTTTCTATCTTTTGCAAGAAAGGATAGAAAGTTTATCAGGTTTAACTCCTACTGCCAGAAGAGACTTTCTAGTCAAGAAAGAACCTTGAAGAAAGAAACTTAGGTGAGTAATACCCACCCAGAAAAGGCCACAGACCAGCCTAATGTGAGGACGAAGGAATATTTAGATCTCCTGGTTATTTATTAATCAGAGAAATTAGAGCTCAGGAGGAATAGATTAGTTACACGGAGAAAAACACAGTACTTAAGAACATAGTCTCTGGAATCAAACTTCCTGATTTTAAGCTTAGTTCCCAGTATTTTATAAATGTATAAAATCTTGGTTCCCGGTGTGTTTCAAAGTGGACAAATGACAACTTCAATGAAGCATCCATTTATCATATATAAAAATGGAAATAAAATATTAAATTCATCACGGAATTACTTGAGGTTTATACAAGATGACTCTTGTGACAAGTCAGGCACATTGCCTGGCTTATAGTAAAACTAAATGTTATCTACTACTTACATTAGGCCAGAGGACCCATGAGTTGTGGAAACCATAGATTTCTTGCACGATTTAAAACGTTTTCTCCTGCAACTTTAGCTGCCTGTGTATGGGATCAAATTCTGGGGTGGATCATTTGCGAGGGTTAGCAAGATATCCACAAATTAAATCCCACATTTAGTTTAAAAATAAAAGCAGTTGAATAAAATAAAAAAATACTATTATTATTAGCTCTGTATCCTACATATTTCCTTCATAGGATTTCATGCTTAAGGAAAATGTGCTAGGTCTACTTAAATAGCTTAAAAACATTTTAATATCTTGATCATGATCATCATTAAACACACATTAATTCCCCATGTGTGTTTAAAGTTTTGAAAGTTAGAATTAAATACACCACCTATTTTCAAGAAAGTCACACCATCTTAATATCTATGGCTCTTTGCCTATTCATCATTATTATACATTGGTCAAATTCTTGGCCAAAAGTCAAATGAAAAAAATTTGAAAGGCTTGCTATATTGCCAGCATATGTATGAAAAGCATATGTATATGCTTATGAACTATTTGAGAGGACGCTATTTCTGCATCTTTTGGGATACTGCATTTTAATCTGATATATCACTTATCCTATATTTTAAGTGTTTTAGAAATAGATATTGACTCTGTGCAAAACAGTAAATGTTTGCACAGAATGAGAAAAATCAATGTTAACATCACCCAAGTAACTCTCGGTCACCAATTCTTTGAAACTGGCACTTCTTCATTCCCCAGAATAAATCCACTCTACTAAGAACTCTTGGAGAGCAACACAGGTTTTAGTTAAGATCTTGTACAGACCTGACATCACACAACCCTCCCCAGATAACTGAATACATTTTTTGCATACCTTTTCTGCCAAGTCTGTTGGCTCTGCTTCCAAGAGCATTCCTCCTTATTCACCCTTCTCTTGCGTTAGTGAATCTAAAAGCGTCTCAGGGCCACTATTTTAGCTTGTCCTAGCCTATGTGTGTCTGAATGATGAAAGACTAGTATTCTAATTCTAGCAGAGAATAAAGCAGGTTATCTTTTCTCCAGATAACTGAGTCTTTTAACAGAGATACTAATTCACAGAATATGGTGAAAACACACACGTGCGCACGCACACATACAAACACAGGCACACACATCCCTTTAATGTCTTTCATTCCTCCTGAGATTCAGTTAGAGAGAAGTGCAGGGGGTAGCCAGCAGGGTAGGGTAACTCCTATGGTACAGAAAAGAGAACAGCTATGTCAGTGTGGAGAAGAGGCAGTCTAGTGTAGGGATGAAAAGCATAACCTTAGAGCCTGACTGCCTGGTTTGAATCCAAGAGCCATCATCTGCCAGCTCTGGGAAGCTACACAGTTACATAAGCCCTTCAGTCACCTCATCTGTAAAATCATGATAGTACTGGCCTCACAGGGATGATTTAGTGCATGTGTGAGAATTCAGTGATGTATTATGTGTCAACTGCTTACAATCGTGATGGAACAGAGCAAACACTAAGTGTTAGCCAACCCTATCAGAAATTGCCTGTGGTTCCCAATGAGAACACAGAATACATCAGGTGCGCATCTTGGAGAGTCAATGAGCCCTATTTCACACAGGATCATCCAGGTTTAGTCAGAGTCTCTCTAGGAGTGGAAAGGTAACTCCTGAGTGTGGAAAGCTAACAAGAGTTGGGCAGAAGTGCAGTGTGACTGTTGGGTACTTACAAAATTCAGGGACTTCATCGATCCAGGCAAAAATTTCCCTCACTTGCCTTAAAAACCATACGTAATGAGTATGTTCACAGTATATTCTCTGAAAGAATATATCCTAAACTACTTATCGGTTACTTGTAGGGAGGGAAACTAAAAGCCTAGGGGATGGAAGTGAGAGAAAACATCTTTATTGTACATCCATGAGAGTTTGTGGCTTACCCAGAACATAAATTAAAAATTTTTTAATGTAGCTAAAAATTAATTGCATACTTATTTTCCAACATAACTTAGTTGCCTAATTTCAAACTGCTATGCTGCAATGACCTTGCATCATTCCATTTTTATAGCCAAGGTCAAGGACTTTAACTCCTCTCAGAGCACTGGCTTTCAAACTCTTTTGACTGTGACTCACAGTGAGTAATATATTTTACATTACAACAAGGATATATGTGCGAGGTGGAAAGCTAGAGACCAAACAGCACTTTATTTGTCCCCAAATTTTACATCGTGATGCACAGCCTTGGGGGCGCCATGCCTCAGTGCTGCCTGTCTGCAGAAAGAACCAGATGCCCAGTTGATCTTTTGACTTTTGAGTTCCTTCTTTAAGACAGAGTTTTTCAAACTTCTTTCATCGTGGGTCTCACTTCTTCCACGATGTTTACCATGATGAACTCCCTACCCTCCCTCCACCAGCACATGCTAATTAGACTTGAAAACACTGTCAGTGGAAAACAGAGATGATCCTTTATTTAGAGCGGCATTTGAGTCTCTGAGGTCATTCGTACTGGATGGTGCTCATTCTGAAGAATGACTGCACAGGAATGATCACTTGGGGACAAGGCCACTCGTTGTACTCTCCTTTCTTCCAGGTTTTTTCTATAACCCATTTCCTAGCATATCTCTGAGAGAATGGAATACTGACTCTTTAAAAAGACAAAATAGATCGTGGCTTCTCTCAATACTTGAGGGGGAGAAAGAAAATATCTCAAACAGTTTTTTTCTATAATTTGACCTCTGTCTCCTTCCTTCCACATTTCATAGAGCAAAATATGCTCTGAAAAGTAGGGAAGAATCTTTTTTCAAGACTTTTAATCCCTGTTTTCTTCAGTGTTTTTGGTTTATAAGCCAAATGGCATGTAATGTAAATGCAGAAAATTACAAGGTGGCCTCTGTGCCACAATCTAGGACATTTCTCTACATGCCTCTGTAAGGTATTTAGAAAAGTGTTGAAAATGCACCGTGATGGGGAATCCAGGCCAGTTATGAGATTCAGACAACACCAGCCTGTAGGAGCTCCATGCCTCCCCACAGCCCACATACCCAATGGGGCTTCACATGGATTAGCATGAACATAGTACATTCATCACCATCCTTTTACTTTTTTATTCATCCTTTACTTTGAGCCTATTTGTGCCTTTACTTTTAAAGTGGGTGTTCTATAAACAGCATTTAATTCTTTTCTATCCAACCTGACAACGTCTGCCTTATGTCTTTTTAGCTTAACATTTAACGTGATTACTGATGTGATTGAATTTAAAAATACAATCTTCATATATTTTTTCTACTTGTCTCAACTTTCCATCATTCCTTTTTTCCTCCTTTTGTCCCTTTGGGACGGGGTATTTTTTTCTAACTTCATTTTATCTTCCTAGCTATAATTCTTTCTTGTGTCATTTTACTGGTTACTTCAAGATTCATAGGATCCTTAATTTCACAAAATGTATACCATCAACTGGCATTATATGACTTCACATACAGCGTAACAACCGAACCACTGTGTGCGTGCACCTATTTTTTCCCTGCAAAACCTTGTACTACTGTTTTCACACATTTCACTTCTGCATATCCAGTAAACTCCATGATGTATTATTATTAGTGTTGCTTTCAACAATTATTTCTAGTGAAATTTAAATAATAAAAAAAATTGTTATATCTGCTCACCTAGTTACCATTCCCGTGATCTTAATTTAATTTTTGTGGAGATGCAGATTTCCCTTGGTAGTGTTTTTCCATTCTCGTAGTGTGGGTCTGCTGGTGATGAATTCTTTTAGCTTTGGTATGTCTGAAAAAGTTTTCATTTCACCTTTGTTTTTAAAACATATATTTTGAATTCGGGGTTATGGCTTCATTGTTTCAGTATTTTAAAGATGTTGCTCCAGTGTCTTTTAGCCTGCATTGTTTCCAAAGAAATCTGCTGTTAACATTACCTTTGTGCCTCTGTTTCTTAATGTGTCTTTTTTCTTATTTGCATTTTGGATTTTCTCTTTTATCATGGGTTTTAAACAATTCGATTGTGATGTGCTTTAGTGTAATTTTCTTCATATTTCTCGTGCTTGTTGAGGTTCTTGTTTATGGGAGTCTATAGTTTTCATCAAATTTAGAAAATATTCACCTATTATTTCTTGAAATATTTTTATGCCTTTAACCCAACTTTGGGCACTTCAATTAGGCATATATTGGAATATTTCAAGTTGTATCACAACCTATTAATGCTTTATGTATATTTTTAGCCCTTTTTTTCCTCTCTGTGTTTCCCACTGGATATTTTCTATTGCTGCTTTCAAGTTCAGTAACCTTTCCTGCAATGTCTAATGTGCTGTTAGTTTCAATTAGTATGGTTTTAATCTCAGACATTGAAGTTTTTCATCTTTAAAAGTTCAATTTGTATCTTTCATGACTCTACTTAGCATGTTCAACTTTTCCTCTAGCTTTTTGAACATATGGAATAAAGTTATAATAAGTTTTTAAATGACATTTTACTAATTCTATCATCTGTGCCATTTCTGGGTTAGTTTTGATTGATTGATTTTTCTCATACTTGCCTGCTTTTTTGCATGCCTTATAATTTTTGCTTAGATGCCATTCATTGTGAATTTTAGTTTACTGAGCACATTTTTTATTCCTGTAAATATTCTTGATCCCTGTTCCATGGCATAATTGAGTTTCTTAGAAATAGTTTGATCTATTGGGGGTCTTGCTTTCAGACTTTTTAGACTTTTGTCTTGGGTAAATTTTCACTGAGACAAGAAAGTTCTGAGTACTGTCTCCTGTGAAATACAGAATTTTCTACTCCGTCTGGTAGGATTAAGCACTTTTCACAAATTTTTTTATAATCATTTTGGGTGATTCCTTCCTGAGTCCTGGGTTGTTTCCACACACATATGAACTGACCAGAACTCTACTAAATAATCACAAGGCACCCTATGCAGAAATCCAGAGCTGTCTGTGTATTTCTCTCCTCTCTGGAACTCTTTCCTACAAAGTTTAGCCACCTTGGGTTCCCTGAACACCCAGCTCTATTTCCTTAAGTAAAGAAAACTTCCAGACTCGACTTGAGCTCCCTCTTTTTGTGTTATGCCCAGAACTTTCTCCAGGCAGTACAAAGGCACTCATGTGGGACATGCTAAACTTCTTTGTTACTACTTCATAGGGATCTCTGTCCTCACTGACTGACATAAAATTTCTTCAGAGTAATTGTTTTAAGTATTTTTACTGTCTTTTGTTTTGTTTTGTTTTTAACTTGTTTCAGACAGAAGGTAAATATAGGCTATTTTCTGATCTGGAGGTCTCTTCCTTTTTTTAAACATTTAATCTGTCTGGAGCTTGTGAAAACACTTTGCATTGATTCACACTCAGGTATTTTGCTGGTGCATTTTTATTATATTTGTAACACAAGGCAGAAGGATGCCTGATTCTTTCAACTATGCAAAAATCTGAGAACTTAATGCCTCAGGTTTAAAATAACCTTGCTTAATTGCAATTATTAATTCAAAATATTTTATAGATTCAAGTGAGACTTTAGCTGAAATGGCTTTGAATAAAGACTGAAGGCAACCTTACATTTTGAAGAAGTAATTTTTAACATAGTGTGTTTTCTTGTTCTCCTATTTGTCAATGATTGTCGATGATTCACATGTTACCCGTTCAGTATTTATGATAAAAACATAAAATGTTAGGTTAAGTCTACTCTTATTTTTTTTATCTTGAATTTCTTTAAAAAAATTAAAAATATATGAAATGTTTCTTTTTGAATAGACAATATCCTTCCCTTTTGGTGAATTCGATCTGAATTTTATTAGAATGCAGGCATACCTTGTTTTATTGCACTTCATAGATATTGTATTTTTTACAGGTTGGCATTTGTGGCAACCCTGTGTTAAATACATTCACCAGCACCATTTTTCCATAAGTATTTGCTCACTTCATGGCTCTGTGTCACATTTTGGTAATTCTCACAGTTTTTCAAACACTTTCATAATTATTATGTTTGTTTTCACAGTAACAGTGATCATTCATGTTACTGCTGTAATTGTTGTAGGATACCATGAACCGTGCTCACGTAAGATGCAAACCTAACTGGTGAATGTGTGTGTTCTGACTACTCCATCAACCAGTCATTCCTCCATATCTCTCCCTCTCTGTGGGCCTCTCTATTCCCCGAGACACAACAATATTGAAATCAGGCCAATAAGTTACACTCCAATGGCCTCTAAATGTTCAAATAAGAGTCACACATCTCTCATTTCAAATCAAAAGCTAGAAATGATCAAGCTTAGTGAAGAAGACACATCAAAAGCTGAGATAGGCTGAAATCTAGGCCTCTTGCACCAAAAGGTGAGCCAAATTGTGAATGCAAACAAAAAGTACTTGAAGGAAATTACTATTGTTACCCCAGTCAGCACAAGAATGATAAGAAAGTAACACAGCCTTACTGCTGATATGGAGAAAGTTTAGTGGTCTGGATAGATCAAACCAGCCATAACTTTCCCTTAAACCAAAGCCTAATCCAGAGCAAGGGACTAACTCTCTTCAATTCTATGAAGGCTGAGAGAAGTGAGGAAGCTGCAGAAGAAAAGTCTGAAGCTGGTGGAATCTGGTTCATGGGGTTTAAGGAAAGAAACCATCTCCGTAAGATACAAGTGCAAGGTGAAGCAGCAAGCGCTGATGTAGAAGCTGCAACAAGTTGTACAGAAGATCTAGCTAAGACAATTCATGAAGGTGGTTCCACTAAAGAACGGATTTTAAATGTCAGTGAAACAACCTTATATTGGAAGAAGATGCCATCGATCACTTTTACAGTTAGAGAGAAATCAATGTCTGGCTCCAAAGCTTCAAAAGATAGGTGATTTCTCTTGTTAGGGGCTAATGCAGCTGGTGACTTTAGGTTGAAGTCAATACTCAGATACCATTATGAAAATCCTAGAGCCCTTAAAAATTACACTAAATCTATTCTGCCTGTGCTCTATAAATAGAACAAAATATGGATGATGACACATCTGTTTAAAACATGGTTTACTAAATATTTTAAACTCATTGTTGAGATATACGACTCAAAAATAAGATTCCTTTCAAAATGTTACTCTTCATTGACAATTCATCTGGTTACCCAAGAATCCTGATGGAAACTTACAGTGGGGTTAATGTTGTTTGCATGCCTGCTAACACAATGTCCATTCTGTAGCCCATGGATCAAGGAGTCATTTTGACTTTTAGTCTTACTAGTTAAGAAATACTTTTCATAAGGTTTTATTTAGCTGTCGTAGTAGTGATTTTTGAAGTATTAAATTGAAAATCTTCTGGGAAGGTTCACTGTTCTAGATGCCATGAAGAACATTCATGTTTCATGAGAAGAAGAAAATATCAACAGGAACAAGAGGGTGGACAAAGTATATTCCAGTCCTCATGTATGACTTTGAGGGGTTCAAGACTGCAGTGGAAGAAGTTACTGCAGATGAGGTGGAAATAGCCAGAGAACTAGAATTGGATGTGGAGCCTGCAGATGTGACTGAATTGTTGCAGTCTCGTGATAAAACTTTAAAGGATAAGGAGTTCTTTCTTATGGATAAGCAAAGAAAGTGGTTTCTTGAGATGAAAAATACTCCTGGTGAAGATGTTATGAAAATTGGTGGAACCCCAAAAAAGGATTTAGAATATTACATAAATTTAGTTGATAAAGCATTGGCAGGGTTTGAAAGGAATGACTCAAATTTTGAAAGAAGTTCTACTGTGGGTCAAGCGTTATCAAACAGCCTCAGATGCTACAGCAAAATTGCCTGTGGAAGGAAAAGTAATTGAAAGTGGCAAATTTCAGTGTTGTCTTTATTGTTTATTTTAAGAAATTGCCACAGCTACCCCAACACTCAGCAACCACAACCCCAATTAGTCAATGGTCATCAACACTGAGGCTAGACCCTCCACCAACAAAAAGATGACAACTCACTGAAAACTCCAATGATGGGAAGCATTTTTTAGCAAGATGGTATTTTTAAAGTAAGGTATATACCTTGTTTTTTTTATATACATAATGCTATTGCACACTTAAGAGACTAGAACAGAGTGTAAAGTAACTTTTATATGCACTGAGAAAAGACAAATTCATTTGATTTACTTTATTGTGGTGGTCTGGAACCAAACCCGCAATATCTCCAAAGTATGCCTATTCTCAGGTCAATGTGAATCATGGTAAATGAAGTGAGATATGAAACAACAAAGTTGGAAAGAATACAGATGCAAGAGTGAAATAAATCACTGAAGTGTTGGGAAATGTGTCCGATGAGGAAAGGCCAAACGACTAAGTGTATATACCTAAGAAAATTGAAAGGAAACTTAATAGCACGTTTCATGTATATAAAAGAAAATTTTATGGGTGGCAGTGAGCAGCTATTTTGTTTGTAAATTGAGGGCAGAACTTGAATAGTCTCCTAGATGATCGTGCTGTCACATGCCTCATTTTCTTCATGCTATGATCTATCTAATACAGGGTTGGAAACACAGTATTACTCGAAGGCCATTTTCATTCATTTCTCTCCTATTCAGGAACTTACAAGGACTCTTTCTAACTGACTGCATCAAATCCAAACTTCCAAAAACTAGCATAGAAAACCCTCCATCAAGTAATGCTATATTTTTCTACCTCAACGCTCAATACTTCCATTCTAGCCCCTCTGTTTTAGCCAGACATTTCTACGGCATAATTCAACCTCTCATCTCAAGATTTTTTCCCATTTTTTATCTATCTACCTGCCCTTCCCAATCCTTTCTGGTAATCATGCCTATAATCTCTAAAATTAGACACAATATTGTTTTATAAAAAGTTTTTCACGTATTAAACACCATCTAAACCTAAATCTACTTTACCATCATTCCAGCTTGTGTGATTTCTTTAGTTTCTTCATATTTCATAAATGTGAACAGACTTCTTCACTGTGGCTGGTCGTGAAGGTCATTGCTTTGTGCAAGTAACTCCGGAGGAGACTACATGCATTGTGACCTGTGTGGACACACTCCCTAGATTTGGGCCCATGTACATCTAAGCAGCTGTATGTTTGAGCCTGCACCTTGCCTTTAATCCTTCATCACTGCTAATACCCATGCTATTAATTTGTTCCTGAGGCTGGTATGCAGAGCCACCCTAATCCCCCAATATGTGGACATCGTCTGCCTCCTCTTCTTTTCCTTCTCCCGCTCTAACCACCTCAGCTTCCATGCTTCAGCCAAGGCCTTCCCAAGCTTGGCATTATTGACATTGTGGGATTGGGCAATTTTTTTGCTGCAAGCAGTATTCTGCCTGTGCCGCAGGATGCTTGGCAGCATCCCTTACCTCTCTCTCCCCCGCTAGATGCTGTAGCATTCCTTCGTAAGAGCCAAAATTTTCTCCAGCCATTGCCAAATGTCCCTGTGGGGGCAAAATCACTCCTGATTGTGAGCCATACCGAGTTAGTAATACTTCCCCAAGCACTAGCCACTGATTCATGTGTCTGTGCCTCTGTCAGCGTGAATCCTTCTCTCTTTTACATTCTTCCTGTATGTAAAACTTGAGTTTTATCCACACTTAGAAGACAAACCAATAAAAAAAAAGCAGCAACCAAAAAAAGGCCAAAATAATAGTAGTTTAGGTGTCACCATAGGTACCTAGGCAGAACTTACTTCTCTTCTCTTCGTTGTCATACATTTAGAGGACAAGCAGTTTCCTACTGCTGCACTTATCACATTTCCTCATAATTTATTTAGTGAAAATCCATCTCATCTAATATAACACAAACTCTATAAAATAATGTAAGCCCAAAGTATCCCCAGAGCCCCATGCCAGGCACTTATGTAATAGTTATTGAACATAACATCGAACATTACTATTCAATTTGCACTATTTCTCCAAATCAAACCACCTATACACACATTATTCCAAGCTTATTGAAAACCCTTACTATTTATGATTTTAATAACACTGGTGTTTTAGAAATTAAGCTTTAAAAATGAGTATCTATAAAAAGACAAAATGGTTTAAAAATGAAGCTTCTAATGTTAAATTGTTTTTCTTAATAATTTTGCTGAAGAAAGAAAACTTTTTATCTCTTAACGCAGAATTGCAAACTCGGTTTCTGTTCAAATATTAAGTGAATAGAATTTTGCTGAAGAATTTTCTGTGCTTTGCTTTTTCACTTCCATTATTATGTATGTGAATACTATTTTATTATATTTTCTAAAATATAGGTCATTTTGCTAAATTTAATCAACTCTACTTTAGGCTAAAAGCATCTTCACGTATTCCAGATCCACTGTCAAACTGAAAATATTACTTTTGTTACAATCTTTGCCAAAAATCAAAGGATTGTTTTCTGTTTCTTTACTGTCATTTTCTATTTTCTTCTAAGTTTCTGGGGCAATATTTGTTAGCTGTCCTTAAATAATTGTGTGTGTGTGTGTGTGTATGCAGTATTTCCACATATAGACTGCTGCTTATTCTTTTTCATTGTCCTATTGAAAAGAATATGAGGCTAAAGAAGAAATGAATCCCTATCCTTCAAGTTCCTCCTCATGCCTTGGAAAAGAAGTGTTTTGTGAGTAGCTGAGCTCCAATCGGGTCATCCTGCTCCCAGTTAATATCTAACACTGCCACGTTCCAAGGCATCCAAAGTGAGGGTGAAGATAAATGTCTACTTACAGATTCTGACCTGCACATCCCTGAAGACACTGAGGGAATACCAGATAACATTTGTCTTTTTGTTTTTTGGGTTTTTTTTAAATGTTTTATTTATTTTTGAGACAGAGAGAGACAGAGCACGAGCAGGGGAGGGGCAGAGAGAGAGGGAGACACAGAATCCGAAGCAGGCTCCAGGCTCCAAGCCATCAGCACAGAGCCCAACGCAGGGCTTGAACCCACAAACTGTGAGATCATGACCTGAGCCGAAGTTGGACGCTTAACCTACTGAGCCACCCAGGCGCCCCAACATTTGTCTTTTTGGAGCCTCTTGTCCCTCACCCTAGTTTCCTCTCCTTTGTAGGGGCTCTGTAAAAACTTTCAGAAAGCTGGAGACTTTCTGGTCTCTCCTTGGGATCTTTCTTTCATAAATATTATTTTGGCCGACAGTTATTTCTGTTCAGTTCATTAAGCATGTCCAGTACTTACTAGGGACTCTGGGAAGTTTTATGAATACAAAATGCCTTGGACTCTGCTCCAGTATATCACACTCCAAAGGCTGCTCATATGAGAATTCAAAACAATAAGGGATTTCTTGGGCCTCAAGAGTTATGGGCATTATTAAGTTCCTGTCATAAATTGTTAAATTAAAAAGTTCAACTTAATACAAAATGTTCTGCCTGTGTCAGTGTTGTCTTTGACTACCAGGTCCTTTCCGCACTGGAAGTTGGTGATATTCCGAAGCCAGAGCTTAAATCAGATCTCAGACCCCTGTTATCGATTACTTCTCTCTCTTTCCCCTCTTTTCTCCTCTTTGCTCCTTTCCAGTGTTGGAGAAACTTACAATTTTTTAAACTCATGCATTATGCATATATTTATTGCTTACAGGACTCTAAGAACTGACTAACAGAGATGAAAAAGACATGGTACCTGACCCTGAGGGCCCCTCAGTTTAGAAGGAAGACAGTTACACCAACAAATCAATTGCAAACTGGTAAGTTCTGTAATAAGAAGACAGAAGAAGGCTCAGGGAAGGCTTTAGAAATGAGACAACTTGCATCCTACTTGGGAAGAATAACTAAGACTTACCATGGCAGAGAAAGGAAGAAGAGTAGTCCCAGAGAGAAAAGCAAAAGCATGAGCAAAAGCCAGCAACTTGAAATTGCCAGTCTCTTTTGAAAAAATGATGAAAACGTGCTATGGACCATGCCTGGAGCTAACACTAGCAAACTTTACGTGGCTGCCTACTGCCCCTCATTTTGAGAAAGCTGCGATTGGGACTGCCAGCTTCTTCCTCAGGGGTGATGCCAACCGAGTGATTCTCTGGCTTCTACACCATGTACCAAGATCCACACGAATAAGTTACACTTTTTTGTGAGCACCTACCGCTATTTGTGATGTATGAATTTGTGTGCTTTTACTCTGTCTATAACATTCAACATTTTAAACAAAATTTTACGTCCAAGTCTGACATAAAATAGATCTGATCTGGTTGAAGAGAGAAGCACTCGGAGGTGCTTTTCCATAAAATCCACCACTTGTGTTATCTAAGCATCCGCTCTTCCCCCTATAAGTTTTCCAGAAGCAAACCCTGCTCTGCTTTCTTCTGGAATTAGAAAAAAGGAAGAAACTAAGTTCTTTCAAAAATGAACCTGCAGGAAAGGATTTGTATGCTGCTTGTGCTTTGCAGAGGGAACTTGCAGTCTGCAAACCACAAACATGATGAGCAGTTTTATATTTTTTAGAAGTCTAAATTAGAACATGGCCAAAAACAATCGAGGATTAACTCCCATGTCTCCTATTATAAATCTCAGAATTATGCGTTGTCAAGCTAGGGAAAATATAAATAGAATGAATACAGTGTGACTGGCAGAGATTAGCATGAAACTCAAAGTTAAAAATGTATAGCCTCCAGTTGCGTTCTCCACAGCAAGATCCAGATGGGGAACAGAAAAGCACACTCTACCATGGCAAATCCAAGCTGTCACCACCTAAATCCACAGATCACCCAGCAAACTGAATAATGGGACGATTACACTTTGTGTGCCTCCAGACAGCATCACTTACAAGGGTTTCTTCCCAAGATCCTTTAACCTGATTTTAACCAAACTGCTAAATCTAACTTCCTGTTTATCAGTAAATAACAAAGGGAGTAGAGGAACAAGTCACATGATACTATGAGGCAGAGGAAATCAAACATGCAGTTAGTGGGACCAGCATTCAACAAGTCAATGTTCACAAAAAGATCGGTGGGGGTAGGATGGTGTACTGGGACTAAAGAGATCAAAGAAACATACAAACTACAAACTAAAAACCGTGCCTTACCTTAACTGGATCTTTGGTTGAAACAAATGAACTTTAAAAGATTTTTTTGTTTAATTTGTAAAATTTTTAAATGCGATTGATATTAAGGAAATTTGCTCACATGTTGGGTGCAATAATGATACCACCTGGTACTGTAATGACAGAAGAAAAAGTCTCATTTTAGAGTCAATACAAAAATAGTTAGGTTTGAGATACCATATCTGCAACTTACTTTAAAATTATTTGACAGGAAAAAAATGAAGGAAGTAAATGTGGAAAAGATCAGCATTTGCTGAATCTGGGTAATGAGTGTATGAGTCATTTTATAATCTATATTTTTCCACATATTTGAAAGTTTTCATAAAAACTAAGTTTTTGTAATTGTTGTGATTATAAATGTGATACTAACTTGTGATGTTAACTTGTATTGTTCAACAGTTTCTTTGTTTTTTTTTTAAGCTAAATGAACAAAGGGCATCAAGAGGATGCTTCTTATATAAAAGTGTTTCTGAAACAGCTAAAAAAAATTTATAATTGCTGTTGTGATTTAGAGATGATGTAATAATGAGTTTGACATTGACCTCATTTGTTCATTCATTGCTCATTTATTCTCCTCACTCAAATGAGTTCTAGTGGTGTCACAGAAAAGACATTCTCCAGCGATCACTGGTTGTTTTTTTTTTTTTTATTTTGATTTCTCGTAGACCTGTTGGCTTAAGTTACCAAAACAACCTGAGGTTCAATTTGTCATCTGTAAAATAAGAATATTAATAAATTTCTCACAATTACATGAGGAATAAATAAGACAATAAGGAGTAAGTGCTGAAATTCAATGACAACTAAGAGACTGGTGGAGTCATTACAAATAGTGGTGTCACTGACATCAAAATATAATTATAAAAGTTTTCTCAGTATTTTCCAAAACATTCTGTCTGCTTCAGAGCAACCCCCCATTGAAGAATCATAGCAAACTCTACAGCATATGCTAAATTAGTTATTTTGTAAAGAGCAGAATTAAAATTCTAATCCTTCTTATGATTTAAAATTATAGCATTTATGAGTATAGGCACATTTCAATGGAAGATATTTTTTTTCTGTATTCCAGAATCCTTTAGATTATTTTTGTTACTGAGCACATAAAATAAAAATTATAAAGTGCTCAGGAGTTTTTAGGAGTAATTCACAAGACTTCAATTACATTTTGAAAGGGTACCAGATGAGTTCCCCTAAAAAGCTTGGGCCAGAGATTACATAATTGATACAAAGCAGTGCAATTAATTTCTTATGTATATTCCTTTAAACAACAGGGCCCAAAGAATCCCTGTACTTTCTAAGTAAAATGCCATGCTGATTTTAAAAAAGTCTTAGTTTCCAGAAACATTTGATTTCCTAAAGAGACTACCTAATTAAACAGATTATGTGCAGGGAGACGAGGTGGCAACCTTCCTTAACTGATTTCTAACAATTCTGTAACGACAGTGCTACCATGTGTGTGGCTGTAATTAAAGGCCCAGTGTTTCGATTTCTACTCTTCCTTTTCTGACCTGTTCAGAAATATCTGCCGTGGGCTGACGCCCACAGTGCAAGGTTTTATTAATAAAGGATCTGAAATATAACTGTCATAGAATTTACGCTCCCCCAACAGAGTCGGCAGTGTTCCACTTCATGGGAGAGCTGGGTTCTGCAATCTCACTTTCCAACAAATGACAAGAGCTGCAGCACAATGAGTATGAGCTAATCAAATGGAACCAACCTAACTTGGCTGGCTCAATTCATTTGTACGATTGATGAGGACACAACAACAAAATAATTAGTCTTACTATTCACAGGTCATTAAGACAACGTTAGGGAAATTCAGACAGAGAAAAATTTCCCAACATGGTAAAAACATAGAAATTGAGATGGGCTTGGGATATGCTACCAAAATATCTATATTTTATCACTTAATGAAAAAGTGAATAATTTATATTGTATAGTCTAATCAGAATGCAGAGCATGGCTGAAACTATGACATATTCCTATCAGTGAAATATCTGGAATAATAAAAGAATCGAATTTCAGCTAGACATGTATAGTAGGTAATCAATAAATACTATATTACTTGAGTCTTTGATTATCTTTTCCTAAGAAATAGGATACACCCAAATTAACAATAAAACTCTACTAACTATAATGTATGCTGAGAAAATTCAGAAGGCAATTCAGGATTTAACCATGCTTCTAATGTTTAGTAAAAATACTCACAGTTGGCCAAACTGTGACCTTTGAGGGAATGGTCCCCAATGCTGCCCTAACTTCTGACACCAACTGCAAATTCAGGGAAGTTCCCCAAACCATTTTCAGGTTCTAGAAAGACCTACAGAACTTCCTGAAAGCTATTGTATTTGCACTTACTGTTTATTATAGGGAAAGAATACAAAGTAAAATAAGCCCATAAAAAGAGATGCATGAGTAACAGTCGAGGAGGAGTCCAACCACAAAGTTTCCATTGTCCATTCCTGGCACCGGTGTATAAAATTTGCACAGAGTATTGCCAAAACAAGAAAACTCACCCAAATTTCTGTGTCCAGAGTGTTTATTGAGGCTTCATTATGTAGGCATGATTGATTGAATGCTGACATGGTTGAACTCAGTCTTTACGATAACTTATATCACTTGACTAAAAACTCCGATGCTAGGTCACACTATTGGTCTTTCCGGTGGGGTCAGCTCACAAAAGCTACAGGAGGGTGACTGACTCCATCCTAAGATCCAGTGTAGTCGGTTCTATACCTTAAAGACACTCCTGTCAGGTATGAAATAGATTACCTTCCAGAAGCTATGGTAAAGACTAGATCTTCTGGGGGCAAGGCCAAATTCTCTACTACACAATGAATGTTGAAGATCACTTTAATGATCTAAATGTGCAGTTAAAGAAATATGGAATAGATAAGTGTATTGTGATATCTCTACTTTTATCCTCTGTGATTATTTTTAACTAACACAGCATAATCATCCACTATTAGATATTCTATTCCCTAGCAGTCAATGACTATTTTGTTTGTGTACTTTGATGCAAAATCCTTCCACACTTGGGACTTCTGAATCTTAAGCTCAAGGCATTTTATTTTAGTCAACACTTTTTTTTCTTTCTTTCTTTCTGTTTTTTGTTTTTTTTTTTTTATAAATCCATGTCTTCTCTGAGGTGTTTTCTAAAAACTCACTAAGAAAGAGTTACATCATACCACACACCACTCTGCCCCACCTCCCCAAACACAAATGGTAATCATTCAAATTCTTGGCTCTCCCTCTGTCCAATCCAGTGGCTTCTCAGTTAATGTATTCAGTTCAGTCTCATTTCAATTTAAAACTATGCCTAGGAAGATAATTTAATCTGATAGAAAACGAGTTGATGTCCATCAAATAGAACTGAGTTCGTTCACTATTTTAGTATTGTAACTGAATCTGACCAGTTTCAACACATGATTACTAACACTCTCATTTTTAAGGAGAATGTCTAAAAAAGGATTAGCATTTTCAAAACTAGTAAGATTATCTGGTGATGCCTCTGAAAATAAATGAAATACAAAGCATTATGATTTTATAAATATGGCATAAACAAAACTATATTATCGCTCTACCACGTAAAATTCCGTTTAGAATATATTTATCAAGATGGGGAATACTCAGCAGAGGACCCAGCAACAGGAAGAAATAAGCTGCCAATCAAGCAAACGATCATAGGAAGAAAACACTTTGGATGAACAACTGATTGCAGGGTTGGGGCCAGAGCATAGCTTTGCTACGTATGGGATTGAAAAATACCCTGGTGTCTGTGGAAGGCTGTGCGGATGCTGCTTCTGTGACAGAACTCAGTACTTCCCTGTAGGAATAGGTTTCTCTAAAGTCTGTCTCCGAGGTGGATATCAGTTCATATTATACTTCTCTATAGGATCATCTAAAATGCTTTGGTATTCACCATGGAGGGGCCAACACATGAAGGAATGAACACTTACAGTAATCTTGAGGACATATGGCTTCTTTGGGAACTCTCTTTTAATGGAAAATAGCTATGACCCAAGTAGTCAAACTAAAAATAGTCCCAGTTTAAGGCGTACAATGACATATGTTTAACACTTAGTATATGCTGTGTGCTATGTATATATAGTTTAATTGAACCCCCCTGACCACCCTATAAACGGGAGATTATTATATCTATTTTCACTATCAGATGAAGAAATGAGGTATGCAAGGTTTCAAGAACCTGATCCAGGTTAACCTACTAGATTGGTAGCTGAAGGATTCAATACCACTTTATAGTACTCCAAAGATGGTGTTCCTTCCCACACTCTTGCCTCAACTGTTGCAGGAGCATAACAAGAAGGCCTAACTGCTCTGGCCTCAGTACTGTGAACAGCCTTATTGATGGAACTAATTATGTCAATATTTTTCCTTCAGGCTAGGAAAGGTAAAGATGCTACTAGCTTTCAGGAAATGAGATGTTCAGCCTCTCCTTCAGGGATGAGATGGTTCAAACCTCTGATCTGAAACTTACTAGCTCTGTGACCATGAATATATCACTCAACATTCAGAACAATTCTTCCTCCTAAGTCAACTAGGCATAATGTAACCAACTTTATAGGTTTACTATACAGATTCAATGAGAAAACGTAAATGAAGCTCTTAACACAGTACCTGACATTAAGGTGTGGGACAGCACAGCAGCCTCTGAGGTGCCAAATATAAAGGAGGATCCTTTACTAAAACTGATCACAGAGTTGATCAGTCGCTAGGAACTCAAGTTTTTCTATTAAAGTCCTTAAACAATAGGCAAACAAAATGGACACAGTTCTGCCCAAAAACAGAGTGGAGATAAACCACGCTTGGGTTAATCTATCCGTTCAACATTTTTTTAAGGCTAGCAGGAACACTGAGTGATAAAATTGCAAAATCTTTGAAAGCATCCAAGTATCAGACATTGACAATGGAACGCACAGTTAACAGAATATTTGAACTGAAATGTTGCAAGGTCAAGTTACACTTAACTGAAATACTGAACCCCAGATATGTAAGGCGTGGTTCTAAGACATTTAGCTCTCCTTAAGTTATAGGAGTGACTGCCTTACACTACTTGCTTAAAATCATAAAAACAGCTCAAGCGTATTGAAGGCTTACCATGCTGCCAACAGGGTTCTAAGACTTTTATATGTGTTAAGTCAAGGAGTTCTCACCAGTTTCTTAAAAGGTAGTTTTTATTATTATTTCAGTTTCATGGATTAGGAAATAGGCACATAGAATTTAAATGACTTGCCCGAAGACCTCCAATGTCAGAAACAAGGAAACTTGAGCCCCTGTTATCACCGCTATATCATACTGACTCTCCAAGTTAGGAGTGGTTGAAAAATATAAAACAAAAGATATTTAAGTATGTTACCCTACTCAATACTATTGGTAACAAATACCTATTTCAGGGGTGCCTGGATGGCTCAGACAGTTAAGCATAGGACTCCGGCTCAGGTCATGATCTCAGGGTTTGTGGGTTTGAGCCCCACATCAGGCTCTGTGCTGACAGCTCAGAGCCTGGAGACTGCTTCAGATTCTGTGTCTCCCTTTCTCTCTTCCCCTCCCCCACTTGCGTTCTCACTCACTCGCTCTCTCGGTCTCTCTTAAAAATAAACAGTAAAAAATTTAAAACCTATTTCAAATTTAAAAATATGTATACACATTTTATTGATAGAAAATTACTTTCAATGCCCTTCCAAATAAACACAAAATTAATATTAAAACACTCTGACAAGGAAGTCCCGTATGTCTCTTTCTGGACTTGGCACACTTAAGTTCTGAAAAGTGCTAATACAAGCAATAAATATTCAAAATCTACAGTTGCTTTTGTTTTGAATCCTATTTTTCACAGAGGGCTTTTTACCCTCCCTTAACTTCATTGTGAGAAATTTGAAATGACAGTACTATAAGTATGGGTGTATCTATACACCCTCATCTAGATTCATCAACGGTATCATGTGGCCATATATATTTGTATTTTTATACACACACACACACACACACACACAGTTTGGGTTGGTGTTTTGTTTTGTTTGTGTATGATTTGCTCTACCATCTGAGACTAAGCTGTAGACATAATGATATTTTACTTCAAAATGCTTCCTCATGAATCCCTTAAGAATAAAATCACTTGGTGCTTTACTGGAAATGGTGTTAATTTGATTCTCTGTATCCCAGTTTTATAAGTGAGTCTAAATCAAGAGATACCCAAGTATTATAAATCTTAACTGATTCAAGGAAGTTAGAATATGAACAGAATGGCCCTTGCGTGCAATTGCTAGAGAAAGTATCTGTGAGTCTTTAGTAAGTCCTCCTGCCATGGTCAAGTACTATCATTATCCTCAAATAAAAAAAGATGTACAAATCACAGGGTTGGTATATGCTCAACTCAAGTACAGCTCAAAGCTCTTATGTGATTTGCCATCATTTTTAGAATTATGTCTGGAATCCAGATGGTGCTTGTCCTCAACACTTCAGCCTTTGTAAATGGAGAGGAACACTCACTGCTCCCTCAACGTGGATATTCAGCATATTAGTCTTAAAATTCCACTAACAAATAATGTATCCCAACCATTAAACTATCAACATTCCTCAATACATACTCGCTAAAGAAAAATAAAAACTTGTGAATCGGACAAATTAAATGACCTCCAATATTTAAAAATTGGTTACAAACTTAAACACCATTAGTGGAGATTTTATTTTAAATAATTCTAATTTTTTTTTGAATATTGAAACCACTGTGAACTTTAGACAAAATATAGCACATAAATATACAATGGCATTTCAGAGTGAAAACTATACAGCCATGTTACCCATGTCCAAATTCTGACTTTTTCCATTGAATAGCTGTGTCTTTGGGGAGATTGTACCTCATTTTCTTTAACTATAAAGAGGAGTTTATAATAATATTTATATCATTACTGTATTGTGAAAATTAAGTGATTGAGAATATATTAACAGAGCTTTGATAGCACCAGGCATATGGTACTTGAAAATGTTGGCTATCAAGTGGTGGCTCAGTTGGTTGAGCATCTGACTTCAGCTCACGTCATGAGCATGTGGTTCATGAGTTCAAGCTCCACGTGGGGCTCTGTGCTGACAGCTCAGAGCCTGGAGCCTGCTTCGGATTCTGTGTCTCCCTCTCTTTCTGCCTCTCTCCTTCTCATGCTCTGTCTCTTTCTCTCAACAATAAATAAAGGTTAAAAAAAACTTTTTTAAAGAAAATCTTGGCTATGTCTATAACACCACAATGATTAGAAAAGTCATTCTCTACCTCTCTGGTCTCTAACCCCTTGGCTGAGAGTCTCACAGAGCTATTGTTTTACATTTTTTATATTTGTCAGTGTTTACCATGTATGAATTTTTTCTTACCATGTACAAAATTAAAGTTGAAAAAAATAAAATGTGAACTAATGTAAAAACAACAGTAATAATTGTATCATATGTTAAAGTGAATAATATATTTTAGAAGGAAATGGCTATATTTTCTCTCCCTGAAATAACAAGAATGGTACTATTTTACATTTTTGCACATCTCTTTAGAGTCTGGCGTCATAAAAGACAGGGAGATTCTCCTGTTTGCTTCTGTATTCAAAGTGTTGTAATACACTCTTTTGTATGAAGCTTGTGAAAATCCAGACTCACACAGAAATAGAAAGCTGGAAATAAGAGAAGTATTTTAAAGAAAGAAGTATTTAAAGAAAGTATTTAAAGAAAGCTGGAAATAAGAGAAGTATTTTAATAGACTTTCCAGAAAACGTTGGATATTCTTCTTGATACTAGACCAAAACTCAGTAAGTGGCAGTCTATTCAAGCTTCATTGCAACATGCAACCTAAAACCAAATCAATGAACTGCTAAATTCTGTTACCTCTTACTCTGTTACATTAAATGCTCTATATTCATTTTGGTCTTTTACTCTGACATGATTTTATGTTATTAACCAACTTGAAAAATATTGCTTCACGAGTTGTGCATTTCTTTCAAATATGAACATATTTTTATTAAATAAAAATATATTTGTGTATACCACCACCATCTTTGTAAGAAAAGTTTGCAAAGATTGGGAAACTCTCAAGCTCAAAGTGGCTGTCACAAGTTTTCCAAAGTCCTAATTTTCCCTTGAAAGCTTGAATCGTGTCATTGGCAACAAATATCAGTTGATTTCCTTTGAAGTGACAAGATCACTTCTTTCATTTTTAAGTAAATATTTGCCAATACCCAAGTATTGAAAAAACGGTAGTTTGTCTGTCAATCTTTCAAGTAAAAATTGTGCCTAGTGAAAAGAACAGGATTGCTCAACTCTCAATTCAAATGGACAAAGGTTTTTTTTTTTTCTTAAGAAAATCACAATATTTCAGTATGCAGTAAACATGCTTTTTGTGTACTTCTCATTTCATCCCACAAAATATCAAGCAGACACGTGCTCTCCTGCTTCTGGACAAGATAGACTGACAGGGGCAGGATTTATCTTCCCCCATGTAACAACAGCAGCAATAACAAAAAACATAACAGACAAGACGTATGAATTAAGAGTTTTCAAAAACACTGGACATCAGCCAATAAAGAACACTGATCGCTGACAGATGGAAAACAAATGAACCCAGTGCTTCCAGTGCCCTACTTCATTCCCTAGAGAGTGGCCAGGTCATGACATACGGACAGGGAATGAGGCAAAGCCAATGGGCTCCCTGAGTTGGAGGCTGAGATTCCAAGTAACTAAACGTTGATAGGAAAGAAGAAGAATGACCTTCGCAAAGAAACAGCCCTGGATATATTCAGAGGGTATCCCTCAAATGTTCAGTAGGGTGCTGATCAGCAATTTATTTTGTATTTGTTTATGTATTCATCCACTCATATTGTTATTATATTACTATTATTATTCCTAGTATTATACCTTCTTGAGGGTTAGTATTTTAACTAGATATTTATTTCAGAAACTTCCTGGAATAATAATAATATTACTTTTTAAAAATAGAAAGAACCCTAACTCAGATTTAAATGTCCTTGCTGGTTCTTGTTTAAACACCAGGTAAATCTTTGTATAACCCAGATGATTTGATTTGCTGCATCATGGGACAAGTCCAGTCTTTTCACATCAGTTCCAGAAAAGATGTGTTATTTACTTTTCAAATAGTCAGTACTACCTAAGTCATCATCCTTGTGCAGTTACCTATACAAGTCTTTTATTATGATTAAAAATTATATATAACTTAAAATCATTAGACTGTTCAGCCATTTTATCTTCTGGAAAATGGAGGTTCAAATCTAACCCAGTAATTCTTCCCTTTGGAACATTTGGCTGAATTATCCTGAAACATGATGTTAATTAGTTAGTTTGTGTGACTACCCGAGTTGATCATCTATGGACAATCTTTCTACCTCGTTATGATATGCTGGAATTATTTGGTAATTAGGCATCTGCTAATGTCTTGCCTTGTAGGGTTTTCGGCAGAATTCTTACCTTTACAGAGAATATCCGGCCTACTCAAAATGAGTCCTCTTCACTCTTTCTTATAGATTACGATTACACACAGATACATACATACATAACCTGCATACCCAGGAAAAAAATAAGCTCAAAGTATTTATACCTGCTTCCTTTTTCAGACATATGTTTCCATATTGTTTTTCAGTGTTAACCTTCTATATATAAACACTGAAACAAAGATATATGTATATGTGGAAAACATGTGCAAATGCATTCTGTTCTACTTATTAAAATCAATATAAACCAATCATCTACTTTCAAGGTTTTCTTTTTTTCACATTACAATCACTCGACTGCACATTTCATTTTCACTTTTACTCTGAGATTCATTTTGAACTCGTGGCCATTTCTAAACTTGAATTATTTCAATTACTTATGATTTCGAGCTTGTATTTTCATCTCTTAGCTGGTGAGAGCCTCCTTCAGCTGGATTAGTTATCCATTTGGTAATAGCCCTGATGTAAAGCTTTTTGATAATAATAGAGAGCTTATGCCCATTCCGAATTATCTCTGTCCAAAATGGAATCAAATCTTCTATAAATTCTGACTCCCTTTTTTGTAACTAGGGTTAAAACTCAAACTCTTGGCACAAGGAGCACATCTGAGTATTGGCGGTGTGAAGGGATAGCTGCTTCTGTCATCACCTTCAATTTTAAAGTAATACAAAAATCAATTGATTACACCAAATGAGTACTACAGTTCTGTTCCAGAGTGAGAGTATACCAAGAGTCAGGGGTATCTTCTACATGTGCTTGCTTGCTTGCTTTCAACTGTTTCTTTTCTGTCAACCTTATTTGCATTTTCTGTTTAAAAGCATATGGAAGAATAGCATAAAACCATTCAATGTTTTTTTTTTTTACCCATTCAGTGACCTCAGCAGTGGGTGCTAAAGGCCATTCGTTAGTGACAGGCTGGGTGTGCCTGCCTTCATAGTGAGTTGCTGTATAAGCACAGGGGACACCTTCCCCCTTCAAATAAGTTTGTGACCTCAGGTTGAATAGAAGCAAATTAGAGAGCAGAGTCTACTGACCCTGAAATTCTTTCTTGGTCCCAGCCTTTTCACCAGTGGCCTGATCTACTTTTTCAATCTCTTTAGGCTCTCTGTAGAAGTAGAGATCACTTGTGACCTCTCACTGGTATTTACTTGGTGCCACATAAGCGCACAACTTCCTGAGCCAGCATCCAGCACATCGGACCCACTGAGTGAGCTCCCTTGTTGTAGCACTAGAAGGCAGTGTCTACAAAGTGCAGAAGAGTCCGTGTTACACAGAGCTAGCTGTGGCAAGCAGGTTAACATAAGATGCCTCTGTGAGAGGGTGGTGGTCACCCCTGGGATCAGTAACCAATGCAAGTTGAGGTTCCTGGAAGGTTGCCTGGACCTGGTTGGTGAAGGTTCCAGGAAGGAAGTGGCCTGCAACAAGAATGGCTCCAATGGCAACAGCAAACTTTGAGTACAGCTTGTTGGCCAGTACTCCTGGCAGGTAGCACACTGATATCAGCCAGGCTTTCAGTGGTAACAACGGCACAAGCTACCTGCAGAAGCTCCTCCCACGATCTCTGCAGATTTATCATGTATATGTCATCATTTTTCCCTATGTACATGTACCGTTCCATTTGGAAGTCAAGATTGTGTGCCAGCTAGTAAATCGCCACACCAAAGAATTTGAAGACATCCTCCTTCACTTGCAGGACATCAAGGGTCTGGATATTGTGAAAGTCTCCCTTTAGGTTATGAAAGCAACTCAGAGCAATGCCATATAGACCCCTCTTTGGGGAGCACCTTGTACAAAATGCTGCTACTGAACTCTTCAGAGAGCTGGTGACTTCCACAGATATCAAAATGTTATCATAAAGTGTTCTAAGATATATTGAAAGTACTTCATCATCCCTTTTATTAAGAATTTATTAACTGCATTTATTTCCCAAAAACTATATTTCTAATAACCAAAGTATAAGGAGCTGGGAGACTGAACGAGTAAAAATAAATGGTTTGGTAAACAGAGCATCTAACATCAATACCACATCAAATTTCAACTTAAACTAATGTTTTGTTAAATCCACTTAAGGTATAATTTATATATAATAAAATGTGTACATTTTAAATGTACAGTTCAATAAGTTTCGACAAATATAAAAGCACATAATACTGCAACTACAATCACAAAAATCTATCAACTATTATAAGGTAAATGTCACTAAGGGGATTGTAATTTTCTTTAAGAACTTTTTATTATTTTAAACCCGTTGTCACATATCTTCTCAATTCTACGTTCTTAAGATTATTAGAATTACTTGTCCCTTAGTCAATTAGAAAGGATTAGTTCATTTTCCTTATATAGAATCATTGGGATTCTGAAACATCAACTAAAGTGTATGTTGGGTTGATTGTCTGAATATAGTTTTCGCCGTTAGCTAAATGATTTGGGCTATAATAGCTGTAAGAGCCACAATTAAAAAATAACTCATAATATAGTCTATCTTCATTCCTCTGTCATTTGTATGTAATTATAATCACATTTATTTAAAATAATAGTCATTTATAAAGAGATTTTTGTACACAATTTTTCTTAGAAGTTTTTTTTTCTTTTTTCACATAGAACTACCATTTAGTCTCAAGGTACCTTTGGTTTATGGAGTTCAAATTATTTCTGATGATAGCCTCTCATCTGAACCTATACTTCAGCGTGGCTAGAGTTTACTGGTATGTATTCAAAACTAAATAAATACTAAAAACTAGCCCCATTCGAAAGAAGAGCTCTTTCTCTATAATTTTTTAAAAATTATATCATTCACCTGAAAAACTTCTGATCTCATTTTCTTCAAAGTGTTTCTGAGAAAAAAAAAAAAAAACATGAGTGATTTTGGATTCAGTGTGGAAATGTATACTAGTCTATAAAACAACTAGGAAGTTGGATCTAGCCATGTTTAGTTTGTCACTAAAACCCTGAGAAAGTCACCTCAAATCTATGGTACTCAATTTCCACCCTAGTGGTGTTTCACAAATACAGAATCAACCCTTCTTAAACTTTTTTTCCTTTTTGGTTGTGTTTTACAAACAGCATAGACAATTTGAGGACCTTGGCCTTCTCATACTAGGTCAATAGAATCAAGGCTCTTGGTTAACTTAATAGTGAAACAGTCAATCAAATAGGAGGACAAGGGAATTTTTTTCTCATTATATTATTAGCAGAAATAATGCAATTGAAACTGATATGAGGGATAGAAGCAGAAAAATGTTCACCTTATCCCAGAAGGCTGACCTATAGCCTGCATAGTTCCAAAAAGGAACAAAAATATGCTGGTTGCTAAATTCTTCTTTTTTTAAGTTTATTTATTTGAGAGGCAGAGAGAGCATGAGCAAGAGAGAGAAGGAGAGAGAGAATCCCAAGCAGGCTCCATGCTGTCAGTGTAGAGCCCAAGATGGGGATCAAACTCATGAACAGTGAGATCATGACCTGAGCTGAAACCAAGTCAGATGCTCAACCAACTGAGCCACCCAGGTGCCTCTGTTTGCTTAAAGGGTCTTATCACTGTCTATATATTTCACCAACAGTTAATATTAAAGTGAATGATAATCACCACAGAAATTTTGTGAAAGTAGTTTCACAAGTAGAAATGCGAAGAAAACATTTATGATCTAATACTCCCTTAATGTCCCCTCCCCTTGAGCACTAAGCATATAACCACCAGCTTCCTACAGCAAAAGTGCAGCTCTTTCTGTCCATGGGTAGAATAAATAAACTAAGTTGCACCATACAAAATCTCAAGAATTCTTCCTTGGCCATTGTGCTTGATGACCCAGCAACAACACTATAATGCCCTCCTGGAACCAGTCTTTTTCAAACCCTCAGCCTTTAAATTGCATATCCTTTATTAGATTTAAAACTTCTTGAGGGCTGAGTTCCTACCTTCACCATCTTAATATTGCCATATACTAGCAACAGGCCAGGCATATGTGATCACTTAACTTTTTAAATAAATGAACTGAAGCACCTCAATTAATCTCACTACCACCTTAAAAGATAAGCTGTTTCTGGGGTTCCTGGGTGGCTCAGTCGATTAGGCATCTGACTCTTGATTTCAGCTCAGGTCATGATCTCATGTTTCATCAGACTGATGAACATCAGATCTCATGTTTCATCAGAATGCCCTGACAGGGCAGATCCTGCTTAGGACTCTCTCTCTCTCTCAAAATAAACTTCAAACAAACAAACAAACAAACAAAAAAACCCACAAGCTGTTTCTAATTAATTTTGTTGATTGGAAAAAAGGATCAGAAAGGTTAGGTAATTTCCTCAGAATTCCATGGATTGTAAATGACAGAGTGTAGAGAGCAAAATGGAACCTCTTGTGTCAAGCAGGGGGCTGTGTCCAGCAATGACACAAACAGATAAAGGTAGTGCACTAGGAGAGATAGCTGGAACCAGCATCAGCTAAGACCTCAGAATTGATAACAGGCAGAACCAGAGGAGGTCTGCAGGGGCCCAATACTGATAAAATCTCTTTAAAAAGGTGAGGAGTTGTGCAGCAATCTATCAGATTCTTAAGACATGACCTCCCTATATCTGACAATTTAAAAAAGACAATTGCCACCAAAGGCCCTGTCCAATTGATTTCTGAAGAGAACTGAGATCCTTCACAGCTTGAACATAGTAAGAAGTAAGTGCTGAGAGCTGACCTGAACTGGACAGAGGCCTTGTCTCAACTGAGCACTCAAAGACTGACTTTGCCTTTGGTTAACTTCCTGCACCCTTCTGTCATCTCGGTTGTTGTGTGGTTTGTCTTACATCCTGATCCGTGTGCTGTGTAAGAAGCCAAGTTTAATCACATCATAAAATGTCATTGAGTTGGGAATCCTGAACCTGCTTTATAATTGTGATTAACTTTGCTTTATGATTGAATAACGCTCACACAGTGGAAAGACACAACTTTTATGTGTGCCTTCACAGCCTGCTCATGACACAGAGTTAGGACTGCATCCTCAAATCTTCTAAAGTTAGAAAAGGTGGATAATTATGGAGGCAAGCTGATTTATTTAATATCACCAATAAAATATATTGGTAAAAAAGAGGAAGATAGGAGAGAAAAAGAAATCAGGAGGGAAACATCGAAAGAGGATAGGAATTGTAAATTTGAAAATTTGTGTTTCACAAGTATAAATTCATATCAGGTTAAAAAATAATGGGATGTTAGCACTAAATCATTTGAATTGGCCCAGGATCACTCTACTAATAATACTGATACGTTTTCCAGCTGACAGTCAAGCCTAATTCCTCAGAGTTTATGGTTGTGCACTTAAAAATTTGTTAAGAGGGTAGATCTCATGTTAAATGTTCTCATTGCAATATAAAATTTTTAAAGGAAAAGAAATGGTTTGACCAGTTATAAAGCAGGTCTGCTTCTTCATTCTGGCTATCAGATCTCTTCCTATGGAAAATCTGTTAAGAGAAGATTGATTTCTTTATCAGTATTGTTTTGCTTTGCTTTTCCCCAGAGTCAAAGTGCAGGTGCAGGGGACTTGGGCTGTGTTCAGCCTCAGAGAAATTTCAAACAGCAATGACTAAATCAGTAACTCTCTTGACTGATTTAGAAAATGTCAGATGATCAACATGAATGTTAGCAGTAATCCTTCCCTTGATTTTTTTTTTGGAGTGGGACCAAGATTATTTGTGGCCTAACTATAGACCTGGACCATAAAGAACAAAAAAAAAAATCAGCTCCTGCTTTTTTCTTGGTTCTAGAAAGATAATATTTAGTGGAGGTCCAAAGTTCTTTGATTTTTCATAAGAACTTAAGAACAAGCTATGCTCATCTTCCAAATAGATCTTCAAATCAATTTGAAATTATATTGAAATTAGTTTGGGTAGGCAATTGTGCTGGTTGTCTGAACCTTTAAAAAAATATTAAGTGTGTGCCATAAAGTAAAAAAAAATGATAGTTAATATGAGATCCTAAAATTAGTAAATTCTAGTAATATGCTGATTTAAATAACTTTAAGCAAAAGCAAAGGCATGTGATAAATTTTTGTACTTATGGGATGGGAGAATAGTGGACAATTTTCACTAATGTGCTTTCTGAGCAGAAATAGTACTCATTAAAGCTGAAATGCATCGGAATTGCCTTCTATAGATGCATATGTCAGAACTAGTTAATTAATTGGGGACACAGAGAGTCCTACCTAATATTCATGTTAAGTCAGTAAGTTCCACATATATTACATGGTAAAAAGGAAGAAAAAAAGAATTAGAAAAAACATTTATTTAGGTGTGTATATAACATATGTACCTTTTAAGATTGAAGCACAAAATATTGGGGTGTCTGGCTGGCTCAATAGATAGAGTATGCAACTCAATCTCAGGATCATGAGTTCAAGCCACATGTTAGGTATGGAGCCTAACCTAAAACTTTTCTAAAAATTCAATCTTAAAAAAAAAGCACAAAAGAGTGATAAAGATGTTCATACATGTTTCAAAATCTGTACAACATATAGAGCAAAAACAAAAGTAAAAATAGGCAACCAGTAAAAGGAAAATTGGCAATATATACGTAAAAAAATTGTTAATGTATTTTACAATTAAAGAATCCTTAGGAATCAATAATAAACAATCATTTCAAGTTGAAACAAATAGCATGAATGAGCAAAAGGCATAAATGAGCAGTCTATCATAAGAAAAATACAAATTTCCAATAAACGTTGGGAAGAAAAATTTAGAATCTGTTATTCAAAGAGTTAGAGGCACCTTTCAAATAAGATACTATTTTTCTAAATCTCTAATACCAGTTTTCGGTAAAGGCTCAAATTAGAAACACTTTTCAAATTTATTTTAGCAAAACGTGACAAAAGCTTTAAAAATGAGCTTATACTTTATACAAATAATTTGATTTCTTAAAATTTATCTTTCAGACATGAATAGAAATCCAATAGGATGTTAATTATCACATAATGTGAAAATTTGCATAACCTAAATACTTAATGATCACTCATTACTTAAATAAATATTAAAGCATTACTACCATAGAGTACAATGTAGACATTTCAAAATATATTGTATGAGACTAACTAAAGATGTAAAGAGAAACTTCCAGAATAGGCAAATCCTTAGTGAAAGAAAATAGGTTGGTGGTCGGCTAAGGCTAGGGGATTTGGGTGGGAAATTGAGAGCACCTGCTAAGGGCTATGGTTATTTGGGGGGGAGGTGATAAAAATATTCTAAAATTAATTGTAGTGATGGTTGCACAATTCCACGAACATACAAAAAAAACCAATGAATTGTGCGCTTTGGATGGCTGACATGTATGGTACGTGAAATACATTTCAATAAAGCTGTTATTTTTTAAAACATCATTTAAAAAGTCAAAGACAACTGAAAACCTGGAGAGAAATATTTGCATTATATATCACAAATAAAGAGTTAATATTCTTTTTTAAAAAAAAATTTTAATGTTTTTATTTTTATTTTTGAGACAGAGACTGAGCATGAGCAAGGGAGGGGCAGAGAGAGAGGGAGACACAGAATCGAAAGCAGGCTCCAGGCTCTGAGCTGTCAGCACAGAGCCTGATGCAGGGCTCAAACTCACGGACTGTGAGATCATGACCTGTGCTGAAGTCGGACGCTTAACTGATTGAGCCACCCAGGCGCCCCAAGAGTTAATATTCTTAACATGTAAATAACTCCTGAAGTGTTTAAAACCTAAAACCCGTATTTAAAAAAAAAAAAGGCAAAAACCATCAACAGACGTTTCACATAAAAAGATGCCAAAATCAGGGTGCCTGGGTGGCTCAGTCGGGTGAGCGTCAGATTCTGGATTTCATATCAGGTCATTATCCCAGGGCTGTGGAACTGAGCCCTGCTTGGAATCTATGCTGAACATGGAGCCTGCTTAAGATTCTGTCTCTCTCCCTCTGCCCCTCTACCCTGCTCACATACTCCCTCTCTCTCTCTCTCTCTCTCAAAAAAAAAAAAAAAAAACCACACACAAAGTAAAAATGATGCTTAATCTTAGGAAAAGATACTTAACTTCATTCACCATAAAATACAAATAAAAGCTACAGTAAAAATAAAATTACACACACACACACACACACACACACACACACACACACAGAATGTATATAAAAACTGGCAAAATCCAAACGAGGTCTGTCATTCAGCCAATACTATTGTACCAGTGTCAATTTCCTGGTTTTGATCATTATAGTCTGATATGTAAAATGTTATCACTGGGGGAAAATGAGTACAAGATACACAGAAAATGTACTATTTTTACAACTCTTATGGATCTAAAATTATTTCAAAATAAAATCCTTTAAACATGTAAGGAAATGTTAACAACATACCAAGTTTAAAGGGAAGTTATACAAAGACATGCATATAAGGGTCTCAACATGTTGAAAACAAATTGCAAACTAAATAAAAGGATAGGATGAAAATTTATATTATCTTTAAGTGATTGAATTTTAGATGGTTTTTATTTGTGTGTGTGTGTGTGTGTGTGTGTGCGCGTGTGTGTGTGCGTATCCATGGATGACAGGGATTTCTGTACTTTCTAAAATTTCTAACAACTATTTTTTTAGTAGGCTCCACATACAGCATCGGGCCAAAAACGGTGACCCCAAGATCAAGAGTCACATGCTTCACCAACTGAGCCAGGCAGGCACCCCCAACTTGACTGTTTTTATAATGGGGGAAATTTCTATTAAAATAACAGAAAAAAAAATCCATAAGTACTATGATTATAAGTTCACCTGCATAAGAACATTAAGTGAACTGGACAAGGTCTTTGCATTTGTTTTTTTTTTTTACTTATCTTTCTACAAATCTATAATAAATCAGCTGAAACATATTATTTTTTAGACAAATCAGAGCTTGCAATTGCTGCTAGAATTTCCAGAAGGAAATTGTATTACATATAAAATAATATACAACTGACTTCGATGTTCTATGTCCAGCACACTACTTCAGAGACAACCTGTTCCCATCATTCAATTTGACATGCCTTTTCAAAAACATAACTTTTCATCCTGATGATAGATCACTTTGTGCTCTGGTTAATTTGATCAGCATACGCACTTTACTTACATAATCTGAGTTTCCCAATGCCCTTTGGCAACACAAGCCTCAGTCTAATTCCTTTTTAGTAAGCAAATATGATTTGGTTTGAAGGAAATTCTTCAGAAATACCTGTAGTATTTTTTTTCTCCCTCCTTCCAGCTGCACTCATTTAAACAAGGAGCACACTCATTTAAACAAAGCACTGTGCCAAAATATCAGTGGGCACATGAGAGATTAAAAAATCTTAACTCAGTGATGAAATAGCATCTTAACTACTGTTCTTCAACAACTGAAATATATGGTTTACAGATGTATTTAAATATGTGGAAAAAAACTTAAAGACGTAAGATCAACTAAGAGTCAATGATGTAATTGATTATACTGTTAAAATCACTATTGCCATAACATACTCAGAGTAAAATATTATAGCACAACTTATGATTAAAATAAATAACACGTTTTTTTAATTTCTATCTCAAAGAGGATTTTATACAAAATAATAAGTGTCTTAACTCTTTAACATTTTAACAAATGACTGTTTCTAGAATACACAAGATCTTTGGGGAGTTCATGAATAAGTTACACAAGTCATTATAATAACACATTACCAACTTCTCTTTATTTTTAATAAATTAAAACCAATTGTGGCATCTTAGCCAGTTTTATTACATGAAACTTCCTTAGGTTTCCTCAGAAAAGAAAATTATTTAAATTATCAATTGCAAAGTTTAATCTCAAATTCCGGTTAAAAAATTTTTTTTAACTTTCCCTTTAATAGAACCATACTGGTTCACTAGTTACTCCTTCAACTGTCTTCCTTTGAGCTTTATGATTCATTACTGCCAGAAGGGATGTCTCACCAAGGAAGCATTCCTGAAATGATTGATACTTAATTAGAAAAGAGGCTTGGATCCATGTGGCTTTGGCAGAATAGATTCAGTACTTTGGTCGACATAACCCTCACAATGACCTCACAGATCATTAAACAAAAAAGGACATCTAATCTCCACAATAGATATTTGATAAAAGATCACAGATAAGCCCCAACAAAACAATTACCTCTTCTTTCTCTTCTCTCTATCCTCCTAACAGTTTAGCAGCTGAATCAAGACAGACTTATTCTGTAGGGCAGTAATGGGAACAGAGGGTCCCCTACAACTACAGAATATTTTATCTGTCAGATAATCTAATTCACTATTTTTCCTAAATCTTACCTTTGATAACATCTTGGAGAATTCAATGACCAATAATAAACTAAAGAACAAAACAAAACAACAAAAACAAAACAAAACAAACAAAAACTACAGCTCTCTTTATGGTTTCAGGAAATTGTTAGAAAGAACACCTTTAAAACTCTCATGCTGAATTGGCTTTTTTTTTTTTTTAAACAGGCCAGAGCTGTTAACCATTTTTCTATGATTTTGTTACCAAAAAATCCTATTTTTCAAATGAACTTACTACTCATTAAAATAATAACTAATATTTAATGAGTGGCTACATGGCTAGGCACACTTTTAAATAACTGAAGAAATGGTATTTAAACTAAAAATGGATAAATGAATAAGAGTTGGTATGCACTTTTAGCATGTGTTTGGGGTTGGGGTGGGGAGAAGTGTCCCAGGCAGAGGAAACAACATTGGGGAATATCCTGTATCTTCATAAATAGATCAGGGAACCTACCATTGAACTGAGAAAAACAAACAAACAAAAATAAAACAAAAAAACAACTCTGAATCATGGAAATCAAAAGGAGCTGGGGTGATGTTTGAGGTTGCCCGAGATGGCACTCAAGAGAATTTTCTAGGCTGATAGAAATTAACCTATATCCTGATTTAGATAGGCATATAAATTTGTCAAAATTTAGCAAAATGTGCATTTAAAATGGTTCCATTTTTATTTTATATTAATTATATCTCCAAATTGATTTAAAAACTAGAAAGGGAATTTGACATCAGAAAAGTATGGAGTGGTAAGCATCACTTAAGGCCTTGTAGGCCATGTTAAAGATTATGTTATTTTCCTTTAAGGAAAAAGCTATGAGAGGACACTGATAGCATTTGTGGGGTTTTTTTTTAATTTAAAAAAAATTTTTTTTAATGTTTATTTATTTTTGAGAGACAGAGAGAGACAGAGTGTGAGCGGGGGAGGGGTAGAGAGAGACAGGGAGACACAGAATCTGAAGCAGGTTCCAGGCTCTGAGCTGTCAACACAGAGCCCAACCCGGGACTCAAACTCAGAAGCCAGGAGATCATGACCTGAGTCAAAGTTGGACGCTTAACCAACTGAGCCACCCAGGTGCCCCGTATTTGTGTTTTTAATATTTGACGTGACAATGAGAAAAATAATTTGGAAAAGTACATATGGAGAGATAATTAGCAAACTCTTACAACAGTGCCTAGGAAGGACTCAGTAACTTAACCTATGCTTGTTGGCAGGAGAAAAATGAAAGAAAATGAATCCAGGGATGGGTTCAAGAGATGCTTAGAAGGTAAAATCAAAAGGATGTAATAATCAGTGGGAAGAATGGTCCCTAATTTTCTGACATATACAATAAGATTCTTTGTGTTTACCGAGATGGGGCATGTTAAAGAAGGAGCAATCCTATGTCTTGGACATTCTGAGAGTTGAATGGAGGAGGTGGGCAATGGATAAAGAATTTAAGTGGGGTTACATTCAGGTGAGACAAGTAAAGTGAGATAGTAAAGTTCAGACACTAAGTAGGCAGCTACAAAATGGATCTAGAGAGACAGACCAGAATATCAAAGGCTAACATCATCATCACCAAATTTCTTCTATATATTTGCCCAAATGCATGTTAACACACACACACACACACACACACACACACACACACACACACTTGCACGAGCATGTCAAACCAGAAATATTTTTATTATTTTTTATGTTTATTTATTTTTAAGAGTGAGAGAGTATGAGCAGGGGAGGAGCAGAGAGAGAGGGAGACACAGAATCCAAAGCAGGCTCCAAGCTCTGAGCTGTCAGCACAGAGCCTGGCACAGGGCTCGAACTCACGGACTGTGAGATCATGACCTGCGCTGAAGTCGGACACATAACCGACTGAGCCACCCAGGTGCCCCTCAAACCAGAAATACTTTTAAACTGAATGTTTTATAAGATAACATAGACCAGAATTTAAAAATTTATGCTATCATCCTTTCTTTATAATTTCTAAACTAAATTTTAATCTGATCAAAATTTTGAAAGTTTCCACTAAGTTTATTTTTAACAACTGTGTGCTTTGTTATTCTCTTAGAGACTAACAGTATCTATCTCTATCATGCACTAGAATATTAAGGCTCCTAAACATTCTGTATTTAAGATATGACTTAATTTTGTTTAAACCAGTGTTTCTCAAATTTATTTGAAAACAAAGACCATTTTTGAGCAATGGATTTTTGTAGATCTAAGTTGATAGAATATAATTTTTAAAATAGTAATCTATATAATTTTCAAATTGCTTTCTGTTTTGCTACTTATTTCTCTACATGATATCTTGCAGGAATAATGGAAACAACTCATTTGTCTTGGAAATAGGCTCTGTTTTATTATTTAATCCCCAAGTATTTCTTTCTTCCAGAAATTCTTCATACAAAGTCTTCCAGTTAATGAATCAGGTCCTTACATTGCCTTATTTTTAGCATTGTTCCTGTAACAGTAAGTCTGCATAAATTTTCCAGAATCCCTTCTGGCTCTAGAATTATGTACCCTATGCAAAATATATTCATCATTCTCCTTTTTAAAAAATTCCTCATTGACAGAGTCTTTCTATACTATGAACTTATAACAATAAATTGGTATGACTCTATTGTAAAGCAAAAATATTAAGGCCATGAAATAAAGATGCCTTGGGGTTCACCCAGGCTTAGTAATATTCCTTAAAGCCACCATCCAACTAAGACTCATGGGAAAGACCTTAGCATAAACTGAATTTATATCTAAAAGCCTTAATTAGACCAGACCTCTTTCAAAACCATTATCATTAGGTTTTCTATTGTGCTTGGTTGCTAAAAGAGTTGTTCTCACTGTGTACAATAAATGGAAAAAAACATCAAATCATAACATTTTTGGACAGGAAGGTACCTTTGAGGTTAGCTGTTTCAACTTCTTCAATTTATAGATGAGGAAAAGAATGTGCAGTGAGGTTAAATGAATTGCTTAGAAGTAGTTTTCCAAATCTAAATTTGTTATATGAATTTACAGTATATTGTGTGAGCCATTAAAAGGTTTTCAAATGTTACAAAATATTTCCTCTAATCAAATACGTAAAATCATTTGTACAAAAGAAAAAGAAGAAAGAGAAGTACCAAACTCATTAGATTTAAGTATGATGGCAGAGATGACAATGTTCATTCCCAAGTATCTTCTTTTCCCACAAAGTTCATTTGTGATCACTTCAAGCACATAGATCACTAAACTTCACAAGAATATGGACTCACCTATGTTACGAGAAATCTTCCTATTTTATTAAGAAGCAAGCTGACCTGTTCTCAACAAATTATTTGCTGAGTTTGCAGTTCAAAACTGAATTTTTAAAAGGCAGACAAGCAAATAAAATAGGTGCTCTTCATTCTATATTGCTCTGTTTTAGATGCGGGAGGAATGGGCCAAGTCAGTGCTGATTCAAAGAGGAAAATGAGTCAAACCAAATTTGGTGGATATTGGTTGAGACAAAGGATAGGCTTAAGTATTAGGCATCATTACATAGGTACAAAATGGGACTGAGCAAGATTTGTTCAAAATTTCATAAAGTCAGTGATCCACGGTATTGGAAAATGTGAAAAGTCATCTAGAATTGCCTTCTAAAACTGATGAGGAAACTGAGGTCCAGAAAGGAAAAGTAACTTGGTTGGGTTTCATACTAGTCAGTTAGATACATCCAAGCTAGAGGCCAAGTCTCTTGGGTTCTAATAGAACACTTTGACCTCACCACACTGTGGAGACCAAAGGACCAAGATATCTGTAAGTTAACACTTATGTAGAGAAGTCAGAGATAGAGTAAGAAGTCAGGAAGTATCTGGGCTGAAATCTGAGGGTGTCCCTGGGGTCCCAGAGTATCTGGTTGGTATATCTGCTTCTCTGTATACCAGATGCTCAGAAGCTAGTGCCTTGTGATTTTTGGATCCCATAAGTTAGTCATCTCTTTCTCTTGCAATCATGTCTTCCTTAGTTGATTGTTGGAGATGACTGAGAGAGGGTTCACAGTGCATAAGCTGTGGTATTATCACTATCACCAGTGCCAGGACCTGTAACTCTGCCCCTAAAGTACCTGACATGCTGAGAAATGTGATTCTGCAAAATAAGATCAATACCTTTGCTTTTGCACTATGATCATCTCTAAGGAGACCTCACTCAGCCTCTCCTTAATCCAGCCTTCCACCTGCCTTTAATTTTTAAAAACATTTCTAATGTTTATTTATTTTTAAGAGAGAGAGAGAGAGAGAGAGAGAGAGAGAGAGAGATAGAGAATACCAAGCAGTTTCCACACTGTCAGCACAGAGCCCAACTCAGGAATCAAACTCATGAACTGTGAGATCATGCCATGAGCCAAAATCAAGAGTAGCATACTTAACCGACTGAATCAGCCAGGCGCCCTTCCATCTGCCTTTTATAAATAATGATCCTTTGAATGTAGAACCAGATGAGAACAAAAATTTACCAGAAAAAAAATTCACCATTGCTTTTTAGACTTGGGAATTTCTAAGGTGCTCGTTCACCAAAACCAAGACCATTGGATTTGCTTTCAGGAATAAGGCTATGCCTGATTAATCTTGCCTTGTCCATTAAGAATGAGCCATTTGTCCTAAACTTCCTTCCTAGACTTATTTGAGCATTACTGCTGTGTAAATCTCAGCTCATATTATTTTGGCAAATCCACTCACCTAAAGAAAGGACAAACTTAACTTGAATTCTGGGATAGGGTTCCACGCTCTGGGATGGGTCAGACACATTCTAAAATTTAAGGACAATGCCAGAAAGCCAATGATAACACAAAAGGGGATGTATTCAGCATCAGGCTTATAGGGGATTGCAAAGGAGCAGACAAAAGATAAATCTAGAGGCCAGGAACAGGTCAAAAGTGCTGTTTAAACAATATTAATTTGAAGGTGTAGATAAGATTAAGTTCCTACATCCCCTGAATTAGTAGTCTTCATGTATCAGTACTCAGTCTTTCCACTTTCTTTGTCTTTTCAACTCCTCTCAGAAAAATAGAGTTTGTAGAGAAGGTTACCATGCATTAATAAAAACCAGTCAGAATCAGCACACTGGTCCCCCTGCTGTAGCTGTCTCTCTCTCCCCTCTCTCTTCTGGGCATCAAGGCTACTGCTTATTCTTTCAGAGGTCACCACTGTGGGAATCCCTGTGTGCTTTTCTTGTGCCTGGGGACTCGATAACTCAATCAGTAGTTGTATTGTTTATCAAACTTCTCCTCTCAGCTTTACCTCAAAACAGTAAGGAAACACCTTCTTCTTTTAGTTTCCAGGCATCAACAAGCTTATCAGCCTCAATACCAGAAGCTATCCTTGTCCATCTAACATTTCTCAAGTTTTTCAATACTCATAGTATCTAGGGGCTGAAGGGAGTTGTGGCCAAGTATACTCAGCTCCTACATTGGAAACCACTGCCATTACTCATCAGAATCTCCTCCCCACTCCCCACTCCCCACCCAGGCCCTGATCCTGAGCCTGGTGCCTCCTTACAAACTTCTAACATTGTCATGGAGACCTTCTGTTCTTAAAAATTTCTTTGCTCTATCTTGAATTGTGGTTTCGGTCAGGAGATAATGATTTGGAAATAGAACAGTATATATCTGAACCCTGAAGTGTGAAAAGACTTCATAGTCTTATATCTGCAGGAAGGACCACTTCCCAGGCTTGGCTACAGCTCGACAACAGCTATCATGGTGAAGGCTTTGAGTGTTGCACTGTGAATGTTTTGCACTCCATTGCCACCTCTGATGTGTACATGCACTGTGTTGTTATTGCACTTTTATGAACAGACTCACACAGGCAATTCTAACCACGCACCTTGCCACTTCTCACACAATTCTTTCTACCAAGTAAATGCTTGATTAGATAACTCTTGATTCTCAAGATCCAATGATGTCACTCAACCAAAATGGAAAATCATTTATATGGTGTTTGCTTATTGTATTTGTATTTACAAGTGGCATGGACAGAGCTATTCTTGGAATCTATGTCACTTCAAAATCGTGTTGCTACTGTCAAGCCTCATTGAATTGTATCATTTTCCACCCTGCTTCTCAGTTGGATTACCTCTTTTTCTCTCTACAGTATTGATTAAGAGGATCAATTTTACAATTGAGAAAAAGCATCAGACTAAATAGAACTTTGTTCAATTGTTCCCAAGCTAAAGCTCACTATCTTTTTGCCTATACTTTTCCAAGCTGAAAGAGATAATTAAACATTTTAGAATAAAAGGTCTTCACTTTTAGCACCAGCTGGCCTGTGGGCTGCATTGAATGATAACTATAACTAGGGGTGGCAATAATGTCAATGAACTTTAAGCAGAGAAAGTGACTAGATAAATAAGGATTACTTGTGGATAGACTATCATGAGGCTATCTAATCAATGTTTAGAGTCTTTTCTGTTGTTGTTCCCATAAAAATAAAATTTGTCCTTTGTTGTTTCACTTTTGTAAAAAATTCTCTTTCATAAAACTGAGGATTTTTCAAAAGTCTCTAATAATACCATTAAAGACCTTTTCTGCATGGTGCCACTGCCTTGAGAACTCTGATTAAAACATCACCATGGTAAAACAAAACAAATAAAAATAAGACCTTTAGCTGGTCTTATGCTCACATAGTCTTTCTAAATACTATTATAGCTTGGTTTGGAGATGAATCAATGACAGTTCATATGAGCACCATATACCATGGAGAAAATTTTGGATTTTCATCTATAGCAAACTATTGCATTATTATAACAATACAATGTTTCCAAAACCCACTGGTGCTCCAGCATTCCTTCTCATAATAAAAAGAGCCTAAATAAAGCCAGACAGTATAAATTATGTAGACGAAAATCAGTAGGGGGACTATGATAAAATTTACTTTCCCCAAGTGGCATGGCAAAAGAATAAATATTTTCTTTAAGAATTGTAGTACTTTTTTTCTTGATTTTTATAAAAATAATATTGGTCAGAAATAAAATTTTGAAAGACAAGAAGCCAATTTTCCAGAAAGAATATTTGACTTTGGCACTTCTCCTTCAGAATTGCCTGTGAGGGTTGGTTATGAGGCTATAATTCTAAATTTGCACAAGTGTGTGGTAACCCAAGGATACTGTTTAGAGATAAGAGTTACTACTGAGGAATTGTCTTTGTGTTTGGAACTGCAACCCCTTAGCAGCACCAGTTTTGACAATCCTATATTTTTCTCATCCCATAGTGCTGTATATACAAGACACGTTTTTAAATTTAAAGTAAATCTGTGTTGGAAACATTGGGGACTTATGAATTCCATTTGTGGTTGCTGAAAACAACAGAAAAACCATTGATAATATTGCACACAGTCATGGAGATTCTTTTTATCTGGTCATTTCTTTAAAGAATTCTTTCATTTGGAGTAAGATTTCAGCAAATATAAATTGCAGTCTTGGAATTACTGTGAGCATTTACTGAGCCCACTAGACCTGGACTTACTGCTGATTTGACTTGGCTAGGAGCTACCGTGACCAGAGAATTATGGTTTACCACAGTTTCTTTATAAACTCATAATACAAAGGTGGTTCTTGACATTTACAAAACAGATACTTTTTATTATAAATCCATGTCCTAAACCACCTTTCATGGGCCAAATTTAGAATTTCATACTAAAATTGACTGAGAGTGATTTAGAGAAACCCAGGGAGATTTGGGGAGGGAACGGAGGCCTGCCTTCATGATGTGGCTGTGGCATTTGTAAACTATTATTTGCAACAGCACCAGCAAAGCCAAATAACCAGAATGTTCTCTGACTGTGTTCACGATAGCATGCCCAGTCTTTTTTATCCTCCCTTTCTCTTCCATGCTGAGGAGTCCTATGAAGATTCTTAGGACTGTAGGATGCCCCAAGTTATCAGCACATGTGTCATCATCATCCACAGCTAGTGTCCTCTTACCCCACCTCTCTTCCCTTCCCTTCCAAACCCCTTCTTCCTTAACTCCAGGCTATGAGAGTGGCAATAAGAAGAAAAGGTAACTGGCAGCACTCCTGTGGAGGCAGATGGGGCATCTCGTCAACCCAGGTGGCCCCATGCATAAGTGTGAGACATGTGCCCAACTGTCTTTTGTCTTAACCATGCTCCAGAACACTACGGACATCTAGTCTAGGTAATTTAAAGACTAAAAGGCACTCAACATTGCTATGGAAGCAATCAGACAGAGGTAGGAGTGGTGTGAGAGGGAGGCTCATGGTTTGATGTCTCTGGTTCCCAGGAGGGAGCTGGCAGGTTCTCTTTTATAGTTGCTTCCTGTGTGCCTGTGAAGGTTCACACTCACCCACTGGAATGCCTGCAGGCATGGTATTTAACAATATAATATTAATTTTTAGCTTTCCAAAAATAGAATACTACATCTACTCCTAAAAAAATCCACAAGCACTTCAGTTATTTTCCAGACACTGGATTTCTCAAACATATTTTTCAAGAATGTATTACATACTGAAGTATGGGCTACTTCTACGCTGCAAAAGATGTCACCAAATATGAATCTATATGACCACCTTAGAGTTCTTAAATTATTTTGTAACTAAGAGAAAGACTTCTTTCATTTTGGGTCTTACCTATCCTACTAAAAAATAATTAGAAAAAAAAACCTTTATTTATTACTTTGTCCTTTCATACATTTGGAACAGCTTTCACTACAACCTAAAATAAGACTAAGTTCAGAACACTGATTGAAAATATCTAGAGAATCTTCAAAAGTTACCTTCAAAATGTTAAACAGGACAAACCGTACTTCCTGAACAAACTTGGATCAGTCTGTTGACCTTGCCAACACATATGGGTTAGCCATTTTGTGCAATCTTCAATAAATGCCAGACTGTCAATTAAGCAGGAGAATCACACTTCCTTCCAGTCTTCAGAACAATTTTGCTAAGCTTATTGGAGGACAGAACTTTTTTTACTCATTTACAGATTTTTATAATGACTTTCTACCTAGAATCTTACGTGCTTCATATAATTGTTCAGGGGGAAAATTTCTAATAGATTTTTTCCATCTTTATAGATTTTTACAACTTATGAGAAAGTGTACAGACAAAGCACTTTTGGGTCCCTGGGACAGGTCGGTAAGGATGTAGTGTTCTAGATGTGTGTTTCTTCTAATACAGCAGCAGAAGTTGATGGGATACATCAAGTGGTGTCAGTCCTAAAATGTCTCAGGTGCCCCACTGTTCACTGGAACCAAGAATAATTGAAGGAGATGCAGAAAGTGAGGACACACTGTCATGGACTACCACAGTGAGCAGTAGACAGAATAAAGCCAAGCATCCTAATGTCTCTTCCTGCTCTTTACCTACACAAGCTTTATTTTTGTTAATACTGACATTTAAAACTACATGAAGAGCCTAACATGTTCTGATTATGTCCACCTCATTGTTTCTGACATACATCTAAATAAACAGCATGCTGGTACCAACAATAAGCAACACGGTCAGCAATTTTATTTAATATTTTGATAGACCTAACATTCACTAAGTGATTTCACAAGCATCACTCCAATACAGATGCACAAATATAATTATTATCCCCATTTTACAGATGATACAATGGAAAATCAGAGACACAACATAGCATCTGATATTAGGAGAAACAACGTGGCTGAGAAGAAAGTTGGCCAATGTTTCCAACTCAAAGTCCAGCATTCTTCTCACTCTATCCTAAGCTACAGAATCCCTTGAAAATGAATTAAAATCATCTAATCTCCTGTTACAATTTGCCAGTAAATGTATTTTCTACATTATCAACCCATTATTCCCCCTCAAACAAAATAATTGTCCAAAGAGAAAAAAGGAAAGAAAAGTAACATTTGTCAATCACTCACTATACGCTAGGTGGGAAATTTTTATGACATAGGTATCCTTACAAATGCATTATAATTCTCTCCCATCCCACATTAAAATAATTTTGCCTAGGAACAAAAAATGACATAATTCCTGTTATCACTTTGCTTTCCAAATGATTGGCTATAAGTTATTCATTTAATTAGGATAAGCTCAGATTTCTCAGCAATCATTTTGTAGAAAGCCTAACCTACAGATTGTTTTCAAATATAATGACATTTTTATGAATACTAAATTTAACAACTCATGAAGTTGACATAATGTTATGCTTCATAGACATTTAAGAAAGCATTTATCCATTTAGATTCTGCCATTTTCTTTTCATAGTTTCCAGGGAATGATTCTTTCCTTGATCTCAACATTTTTTACAGGCCACTGAAAAACCTATAGCCCCCTAACACTATGCCTCTGGTGCCTGAAAAATAAAGTGGCCCAGACCTTATCTCTCAGATTATCTTATATAAAAATGCAAGTTAAAAAAGCATGCTGGGTACAGATAATAGGTTGCTATAGCAAAACACCAGAAAATCTATACATAAGGAGGATGATCTCCAAGGGAACTCCTAACACAGCAACAATTTTAGTTTTCTTCTATTTGAATAACAATTGCATCCTGTGGGAGAAACTGCAGTGAAGATAAAGGGTAAACTGAAGATACATGGACAAAACCTTTCTCTCCCCTTTAAAAATTTTCCAAAATGTTAATCCAGGGTGGACTTAATTTTATAAAAGTGTGTCAACATAGCTCGTTAGTTGTGACAAAGGTATCACACTAATGTAAGATCTTAACAACAGGTAAATTGAGTGTGAAGAATGCCAAAATTCTCTCTACTATCTTTGCAATTTTTCCACAAACCTAAAACTATTCTAAAATAAAAGGTTAATTTTTTTTAAAGGCAATTGTAATAAAAGTGTTTCAAACAAACAATAATAATCTTCTCTTTATGCTTTCCCTTTACAGACAATCCAGTCATAAAGTCATTAGGTGGGGCAGTGCTAACCACCTATGCAGAGGGCAGCTCTTAAGAGAATGATCAAACTCAAAGATGGTGAATAAGTAATCTACATGGAACAAGGCACCAGGTTTCTTGTTAAGTGTGTTACAAGTAGGGAGAGAGAAAACTAGAATGCACCTTAGATACTTTTAAGTAGAACTGATACTTTTAAGGATCAGCATGAACTGATGGTTTTTAATATACAGAAATAGATATTAGCGTGAGTGAGCATGTGAGTGTATGTGTGTGTGTGTGTGTGTGTGTGTGTGTGTGTGTGTAAACCGTCCACTGAGAAGGAACTAGAATCAGTTTTGCCTCAGTAGCAACCCAATACCCAAAGACTAACTTCTAAATATCATTCTCAACTAAAAGAGACTAGGGTTCTTTAAAGAAATTGCAGATACAGGGCTGGGGCAGGGAAAGTACAAGACAAAATATCTATTGTACCAGAAAACAATGAGGGGGACGTGTCAAAAGTATAAAGTAGTCTCCTTGCGTGTTCTATGCCCAAATATGGGATGGTAATAAATAATAAAGTAGTAATGAATAAATAAAGAATCCAGGAGTCTATACTGATATAAATTTAAAAACGAATAAGTCTAAATTTGATGAAGAATAAGACATTTAAATAGTTTTTAACTACCTCCCAGGATAGACAGAGTGAGCCCCCCACATACACACACTCCCTGGAAAATGACCATGCTCTTGTGATTTGTATCCTATTTGTGTATGTTACATTATATGGCAAAAGGAATGTTACAGATATAATTAAATTTACTAATCAATTGGTCTTAAAAATTGATGATCTTGTGTTGTCTGGGTGAGAATGACAGAGAAATTCCAAATGTGAAAAAAATTTGACTCATAGTTTCTGGCTCTGAGATGCAGAGGCTCACATTCCTATGAACCAGCCAGAGGTCTCCAGGAGCTTTGCTATAAATTTCAGATTGTGTCAAAACATATATATGTTAGTAGTATATAATATATAAATACATCGTATTTATATAGTTATTTAATATATAACATAATGTATATAATTGTGTATAACATATATAACATACATTAAATAATATATATCATATAATGTGTTATATAAAATATATAAATATATTAATAATTTGTATACTTATATTATGATCCCATAATATAATTAATTTAATTTATTTATTAATAATAACCTATCTTGACAATATTTTTAACTTGTAGCCTAAAAAGGAAAGAGTTTGACTTGAAAAACTGTACTGGGTTTCTGGTATTTAATACAGTAAGCCAATTTGCCATGCTTAGTTTTTGTCCAAGTTATATTCTGTTATGCTGAATTTCTTCAAATAATGTGAAGAACATAAGCTGCTAAAGGAAAAAGAGTTTATATTAAAAATACAAAGACATTGCCCTGTGTAAAAATAAGCTACATTAAAGGATTTTATTTAGCCTAGATAAGAGAATACAATAAAATAACATTTTATATGTTTTATGTGTATGTGTGTGTACCTATGTATGTATGTGCGTATATTTAACTAAGAAACCTTCAGGATAAGTTTAATTTCCAACAGGATAACCAGAATCCATTCTACTAAAAGCTGAGGATGAAAAACAGGTTACTGTCCAAATTTTTTCCTCATATTTCTTCATTTAAGAACAAGACAGTCTTTTCGGTAACATAAAGGAAAGCAAGGGGAAATAAAAGTGAAAACGATAACTCTCCCTATAGGGAATGAAGTAAAAGAAACATGACTTTTACTGGATGTCAGACATAGCACTAGGCAATTAATATTGTATTTTGTTCTATATAGCAATTCTAGGTAGGCATTGCCATCTATTCCCATTTTAAAAATTAGAAAATTATCTAAGAAATTTAACTCATAGTTTAAGGATCTAGTTATAATAAAAAATAGAGGCAAGATCTGAATCCAAACTTGTATTCACGTGAAATCCGTGGTCTTTGCAGTGAACTAAGTTGCTTTGATTTAACCTTATCATAATCTTATATGGTGGAAAATGCAAGTAAAACACCATTAACGTGTGCATGTGTGCATGTGTGTGTGTGCATGGGTGCGTGTGTGTAAGTAAAAAAAGAAAAAACAGACTGATTTAAGTCTTTGTAAACATATAAAAACACATATAAAAATACTTCTAAAAACAAATACATTATACACACAGACACATACATATACTTAAACATATACAAACATTAAATAACACATGTAACCAGGAAAGTTATATAACAAACTTAGTACTTCAGACTAAAAACAGTTTGGGAGGTGCCTGTGTGGCTCAGTTGGTTAAGCATCTGACTCTTAATTTTGGGCCAAGTCATGATTTCATAGTTCCTAAATTCAAGCCCCCTGTCAGGCTCTACACTGACAGCGTGTAGCCTGCCTGGGATTATCTATCTCCCTCTCTCTCCTGCACCTCCCCCACTCACATGTGTATATGTGCACACATGTGCTCTTTCTCTCAAAATAAGTAATAAATAAAATAAAGTTTAAAAATATTTTTTCTGTATCAGAGTCATATAAGAATTAAAATAATACATTATTCTATGAATTCTATATTCTTTCATATATTATTCAATCTGGTTAATTAACAGCCAAATGTACATTTTTTTCTAAAAACTGATTTTAGGAATCATGTATAAGAGTGTGTACACTATTTTTAAAAGACACATGACATACTCTTTTGACAAAAAGTTTCCCAATTACAACACTTAGCTATGTGATATTAGACAATATCCATGAGCAGACTATATAAGATATTAGAGTCAAAAGTAAGTACTATAAATACCAATTCTGGACACTTTTCCTTGAAATCAGATTCTTCCCAGATTCAAAAATGCCTTCTATTTCTTTTTTGTTTCTGAGTATCACCAATGGTACATTAGCCATGTGTGTCAAGGAGTATAGTATAAAACGTGTGCTAGCTCACTATTTCTATTTAGTACTTGGAAACCCATGTAATGACACATGTAGGACTATGGCTCAGGGTCTTAGAGTAGACATATTTATAAAAACTACATAATTCATTTAGCATCTTTAAAAGATAAAGTATTGTGTAGACAAGAAAGTACATAAACTTATGTGGATCCTGAGAATAGGTCTAGTTTATCTTCTAAAAAGGGAAAGAGTATCACTTGGAAACTGTACTGAGTTTCTGATATTTAACATAGTAAGTTTATTTTCTAAGCCTACTTGTTGTCCAAGAGATATATTTTGTTGTGCTGAATTTTTATAAAGTAACATGGATAGCACTGATTGCTAAAGGGAAATGATTTTGTATCAAAAACATAAAGAAATTGATCCTGTACAGAAAGCTAGGTTAAGGGACTCTACTTAGTCTAAATAAGAAAATACAATAAAATTTTAAAATGACATTTAAAAAATATTTTTAAACTTTGCACATGGAAATTGGATACTTTTTAAAAACTCTATATGATAATGGGTGTGGGAAACATTTATGTTAAGGGTTTTTTAATTGAGATATAATTCACATTACATATAACTCATCATTATTTTTATTGTGGTAAGAAACACATAACATAAAATTTACCATTATAATCATTTTTCGCTGTTAAGTATATTCCCATTATTGTGCAACCAAAACCAGGACTTTCATCCTGAAAAACTGAAATGTTATACCCATTAAACAACTCCCCTTTAGTCCCTCATTCCCCTCAGCCCTTGGTAACCACCATTCTATTTCTGTGTCTATGAATTTGACTACATTAGATACCTAATAAGTGGAATTATACAGCATATGTCTTTTGTGATCAGCTGACTTCACTTAGCATAAAATCCTTAAGTTTCTTCCTTGTTGTAGGATTGTCAAGACTGCCTTCCTTTTTAAGAGTCAGTAAAATTCCACTGTATATATAAACCACATTTTGTTTATCAATTCATCTGTATATGTACATTTGGGTTGCTTTTACCTCAAGTGTTTTGAAAAATACTGATATGAACATGGGTGGGCAAATATCTCCTTGAGAGTTTGCTTTCAATTATTTTGGACATATACTCTGAAGTGGGATTTCTGGCTAATATGATAGCTGTATTTTTAATTTTGAAGAAATTCCATTCTGTTTTTCATAGTGGTTGTACCATTTAACAATTCTAGAAAGAGTACACAAGGGTTCAAATTTCTCTACATCCTTGCCAACTTCCTTGTTACTTTTTTTTTGTTTGCTGGTTGTTTTTTTAAATTATTTTTAAAAATTTAGTTACAGGATCCTGGGAAGATGGCGGTGTAGGAGGACCCTGGGCTCACCACTCGTCCTGCTGATCACTTAGATTCCATCCACACCTGCCTAAATAACCCAGAAAAGCGCCAGAAGACTAGCAGACCAGAGTCTCCGGAGCCAAGCACAAATGAGAGGCCCACGGAAGAGGGTAGGAAGGGCGGCGAGGCGGTGCACGCTCCATGGACTGGCGGGGAGGAGCTGGGGTGGAGGGGCTGCCGGCCAGCCAAGCAGAGCCCCCGAGTCTGTCTGGCAAAAGCGGAGGGGCCGGAGGGAGTGTGGTCCAACAGCAAGAGGGACTTGACATCTGGAAGGTTATAAGCTAACAGCTCTGCTCCGAGAACGGGAGGGCTGGAAGACAATGGGAGGGAGAGTTGTTGAGCCCCAGACGACAGAGCGCAGCTTGGCAGGGAACAAAGGCGCTCACCAGCGCCATCGCCCTCGCCCATCCCCCAGCCAAAATCCCAAAGGGAACCAGTTCCTGCCAGGGAACTTGCTTGCACCGCTCAAACACCCAACGCTGTGCTTCTGCAGATCCATCCCTCTGCGGGTCTGACTCCCTCCCGCTGCCACAGGGCCCATCCTGAAGTGGATCACCTAAGAAGAAGCGAGCTAAGCCTACCCCTCCTGCCCCCAATACACATTGCCTACCCACCCCAGCTAATATGCCAGATCCCCAGCACCACAAGCCTGGCAGTGTGCAAGTAGCCCAGACGGGCCACGCCACCCCAGAGTGAATCCCGCCCCTAGGAGAGGGGAAGAGAAGGCACACACCAGTCTGACTGTGGCCCCAGCGGTGGGCTGGGGGCAGACTTCAGGTCTGACTGCGGCCCCGCCCACCAACGCAAGTTATTCAAGACAGCACAGGGAAGTACCCCTCAGTCCTGCACAACTCCAGGGACTATCCAAAAACACAAAACGGAAGAATTCCCCTCAGAAAAACATCCAGGAAATAACAACAGCAAACGAACTGATCAAAAATTATTTAAACAATATAACAGAAAGTGAATTTAGAATAATAGTCATAAAATTAATCGCTGAGCTTGAAAACAGTATAAAGGACAGCAGAGAATCTCTTGCTACAGAGATCAAGGGACTGAGGAACAGCCAGGAGGAGCTAAAAAATTCTATCAATGAACTGCAAAATAAAATGGAGACAACTACGGCTCAGATTGAAGAGGCAGAAGAGAGAATAGGTGAACTAGAAGATAAAATTATGGAAAAAGAAGAAGCTGAGAAAAAGAGAGATAAAAAAATCCAGGAGTATGAGGGGAAAATTAGAGAACTAACTGATGCACTAAAGAGAAATAATATATGCATAATTGGTATTCCAGAGGAGGAAGAGAGAGGGAAAAGTGCTGAAGGTGTACTTGAAGAAATAATAGCTGAGAACTTCCCGGATCTGGGGAAGGAAAAAGGCATTGAAATCCAAGAGGCACAGAGAACTCCCTTCAGACATAACTTGAATCGATCTTCTGCATGACATATCACAGTGAAACTGGCAAAATACAAGGATAAAGAGAAAATTCTGAAAGCAGCTAGAGACAAACGTGCTCTAACATATAAAGGGAGACCTATAAAACTCGTGACTGATCTCTCTTCTGAAACCTGGCAGGCCAGAAAGGAATGGCAGGAGATCTTCAATGTGATGAAGAGAAAAAATATGCAGCCGAGAATCCTTTATCCAGCAAGTCTGTCATTTAGAATAGAAGGAGAGATAAAGGTCTTCCCAAACAAACAAAAACTGAAGGAATTCGTCACCACTAAACCAGCCCTACAAGAGATCCTAAAGGGGATCCTGTGAGACAAAGTACCAGAGACATCACTACAAGCATGAAACCTATGGACATCACAATGACTCTAAACCCTTATCTTTCTATAATAACACTGAATGTAAATGGACTAAATGCACCAACCAAAAGACAGGGTATCAGAATGGATAAAAAAAAACAAGACCCATCTATTTGCTGTCTACAAGAGACTCATTTTAGACCTGAGGACACCTTCAGATTGAGAGTGAGGGGATGGAGAACTATTTATCATACCACTGGAAGTCAGAAGAAACTGAGTAGCCATACTTATATCAGACAAACTAGACTTTAAATTAAAGGCTGTCACAAGAGATGAAGAAGGGCATTATATAATAATCACAGGGTCTATCCATCAGGAAGAGCTAACAATTATAAATGTCTATGCGCCGAATACGGGCGCCCCCAAATATATAAAACAATTACTCACAAACATAAGCAACCTTATTGATAAGAATGTGGTCATTGCAGGGGACTTTAACACCCCACTTACAGAAATGGATAGATCATCTAGACACACGGTCAATAAAGAAACAAGGGCCCTGAATGATACATTGGATCAGATGGACTTGACAGATGTATTTAGAACTCTGCATCCCAAAGCAACAGAATATACTTTCTTCTCGAGTGCACATGGAACATTCTCCAAGATAGATCACATACTGGGTCACAAAACAGCCCTTCATAAGTATACAAGAATTGAAATCATACCATGCATACTTTCAGACCACAAAGCTATAAAACTTGAAATCAACCACAGGAAAAAGTCTGGAAAACCTCCAAAAGCATGGAGGTTAAAGAACACCCTACTAAAGAATGAATGTGTCAACCAGGCAATTAGAGAAGAAATTAAAAAATATATGGAAACAAACGAAAATGAAAATACAAGAATCCAAACGCTTTGAGATGCAGCAAAGGCAGTCCTGAGAGGAAAATACATTGCAATCCAGGCCTATCTCAAGAAACAAGAAAAATCCCAAATACAAAATCTAACAGCACACCTAAAGGAAATAGAAGCAGAACAGCAAAGACAGCCTAAATCAAGCAGAAGAAGAGAAATAATAAAGATCAGAGCAGAAATAAACAATATAGAATCTAAAAAAACTGTAGAGCAGATCAACGAAACCAAGAGTTGGTTTTTTGAAAAAATAAACAAAATTGATAAACCTCTAGCCAGGCTTCTCAAAAAGAAAAGGGAGATGACCCAAGTAGATAAAATCATGAATGAAAATGGAATGATTACAACCAATCCCTCAGAGATACAAACAATTATCAGGGAATACTATGAAAAATTATATGCCAACAAACTGGACAACCTGGAAGAAATGGACAAATTCCTAAACACCCACACGCTTCCAAAACTCAATCAGGAGGAAATAGAAAGCTCGAACGGACCCATAACCAGCGAAGAAATTGAATCAGTCATCAAAAGTCTCCCACTAAATAAGAGTCCAGGACCAGATGGCTTCCCAGGGGAGTTCTACCAGACGTTTAAAGCAGAGATAATACCTATCCTTCTCAAGCTATTCCAAGAAATAGAAAGGGAAGGAAAACTTCCAGACTCATTCTATGAAGCCAGTATTACTTTGATTCCTAAACCAGACAGAGACCCAGTAAAAAAAGAGAACTACAGGCCAATATCCCTGATGAATATGGATGCAAAAATTCTCAATAAGATACTAGCAAATCGAATTCAACAGCATATAAAAAGAATTATTCACCATGATCAAGTGGGATTCATTCCTGGGATGCAGGGCTGGTTCAACATTTGCAAATCAATCAACACGATACATCACATTAATAAAACAAAAGATAAGAACCATATGATCCTGTCAATCGATGCAGAAAAGGCCTTTGACCAAATTCAGCACCCTTTCTTAATAAAAACCCTCGAGAAAGTCGGGATAGAAGGAACATACTTAAAGATCATAAAAGCCATTTATGAAAAGCCCACAGCTAACATCATCATCAATGGGGAAAAACTGAGAGCTTTTTCCCTGAGATCAGGAACACGACAGGGATGTCCACTCTCACCGCTGTTGTTTAACATAGTGTTGGAAGTTCTAGCATCAGCAATCAGACAACAAAAGGAAATCAAAGGCATCAAAATTGGCAAAGATGAAGTCAAGCTTTCACTTTTTGCAGATGACATGATATTATACATGGAAAATCCAATAGACTCCACCAAAAGTCTGCTAGAACTGATACATGAATTTAGTAAAGTTGCAGGATACAAAATCAATGTACAGAAATCAGTTGCATTCTTATACACTAATAATGAAGCAACAGAAAGACAAATAAAGAAACTGATCCCATTCACAATTGCACCAAGAAGCATAAAATACCTAGGAATAAATCTAACCAAAGATGTAAAAGATCTGTATGCTGAAAACTATAGAAAGCTTATGAAGGAAATTGAAGAAGATATAAATAAATGGAAAAACATTCCATGCTCATGGATTGGAAGAATAAATATTGTCAAAATGTCAATACTACCCAGGGGTATCTACACATTCAATGCAATCCCAATCAAAATTGCACCAGCATTCTTCTCGAAACTAGAACAAGCAATCCTAAAATTCATATGGAACCACAAAAGGCCCTGAATAGCCAAAGTAATTTTGAAGAAGAAGACCAAAGCACGAGGCATCACAATCCCAGACTTTAGCCTCTACTACAAAGCTGTCATCATCAAGACAGCATTGTATTGGCACAAAAACAGACACATAGACCAATGGAATAGAATAGAAATCCCAGAACTAGACCCACAAACATATGGCCAACTAATCTTTGACAAAGCAAGAAAGAACATCCAATGGAAAAAAAGACAGTCTCTTTAACAAATGGTGCTGGGAGAACTGGACAGCAACATGCAGAAGGTTGAAACTAGACCACTTTCTCACACCATTCACAAAAATAAACTCAAAATGGATAAAGGACCTGAATGTGAGACAGGAAACCATCAAAACCCTAGAGGAGAAAGCAGAAAAAGACCTCTCTGACCTCAGCCGCAGCAATTTCTTACTTGACACATCCCCAAAGGCAAGGGAATTAAAAGCAAAAATGAACTACTGGGACCTTATGAAGATAAAAAGCTTCTGCACAGCAAAGGAAACAACCAACAAAACTAAAAGGAAACCAACGGAATGGCAAAAGATATTTGCAAATGACATATCGGACAAAGGGCTAGTATCCAAAATCTATAAAGAGCTCACCAAACTCCACACCCGAAAAACAAATAACCCAGTGAAGAAATGGGCAGAAAACATGAATAGACACTTCTCTGAAGAAGACATCCGGATGGCCAACAGGCACATGAAAAGATGCTCAATGTCACTCCTCATCAGGGAAATACAAATCAAAACCACACTCAGATATCACCTCACGCCAGTCAGAGTGGCCAAAATGAACAAATCAGGAGACTACAGATGCTGGAGAGGATGTGGAGAAACGGGAACCCTCTTGCACTGTTGGTGGGAATGCAAATTGGTGTAGCCGCTCTGGAAAACAGTGTGGAGGTTCCTCAGAAAATTAAAAATAGATCTACCCTATGACCCAGCAATAGCACTGCTAGGAATTTACCCAAGGGATACAGGAGTACTGATGCATAGGGGCACTTGTAGCCCAATGTTTATAGCAGCACTCTCAACAATAGCCAAAGTATGGAAAGAGTCTAAATGTCCATCAACGGATGAATGGATAAAGAAATTGTGGTTTATATACACAATGGAGTACTACGTGGCAATGAGAAAGAATGAATAATGGCCTTTTGTAGCAACGTGGATGGAACTGGAGACTGTTATGCTAAGTGAAATAAGTCATACAGAGAAAGACAGATACCATATGTTTTCACTCTTATGTGGATCCTGAGAAACTTACCAGAAGACCATGGGGGAGGGGAAGAAAAAAAAAAGAAAGAAAGAAAGAAAGAAAGGTTAGAGAGGGAGGGAACCAAAACATAAGAGACTGTTAAAAACTGAGAACAAAATGAGGGTTGAAGGGTTGGGGGGAATGGGTGATGGGCTCTGGGCTCTGAGGATGAGCACTGGATGTTGTATGGAAACCAATTAAACAATAAATTTTCTATTTAAAAAGATAAAATAAAATAAATGAGAAAGCATCATTTCACTCAAAAACAAAAAACAAAAACAAAACCTTTGAAAGTCACATAGCCTATATTCCAAATGTATTCAGATCCATACCTAAGTTTTAAGTTAGATTAACTTTCATCCTGCTAACTAGATCACTAAATTAAATCCAACATGTTCAACCATTTCATTCAGTTCTGATTTTTTTTTTTAGATTATTCTTTCCATTAGGACTACAGTTTCTACTGATATTACACATTTCATTGAATTTTGTTTCTCTCTCACAGCTAGCGGTCATGACATCTAAAGTCTTTCTCCTGACAACTGTGTATGTATTCACATATATCTTGGAGACATAAAGCAGGAGTGAAAAGAAGGCTAAATCACTGGGAAACTGTTCATTTTGGGGACACACAGACCTCGTCTTCTTGCTACCCTACCTTCTATCCCAGGAAAGTTGATAATATAACACCGATAAAACCTAGGAAATAAGTTCTACTTTTAAAATACATACATATGTACTTATTTTTTAAAAGACCAGACAACTTCTCCAGCCTACCTTTTGGAAGAAAGAGAGTGTATTTAAGTGGAAACTCATTGGCTCGGTCTGTGATGTGGTATCATATGGGCACATGGGGTCAGTGGCACCAGAGCTGTCACACTGCCCTTCAGCCTGTGGCTTGCCTTGACAGTGGGGTCCTGACACCGAGAGAGTTTTAGTGACTTAGTAGAGCCTTTTTCACTTGAGTTACGGGAACTCTGTGGACTAGAAAATTTAATAGTGAATGAGAAAAATAAAAATGTTGCCTTATATTTAGAACACCTTGCTTATACCATGCCCAGAGCAGGAAGGTAAAAGAGAATTAATTGTGGTCAAGGGTTTAAAAAAAAAAACAAAACATTTACTGATTTCCAATCCCAAAATAATGCTGAAAAACCGAAAAAGCAGTCCATCACCCTACAAAAGAGTTACAGCTGGAGATCCTTCATACTGTATAGCCCACCAATCTAAGAGAGCTCCAGTTTTAACTGCGCCATGAATAAAAAGACACCAGCCTCCAGCACCGGGATTATCATCTACCTACTCAGAAAAATGATTAATTTAAGATAAATAGATGCTGGCTTCAGACACACTGATTGCATTTCTCAGATACTTTTGCAGCAACACTCAATCATCTCAGATGTTATGAAGTATTCAGAGGGATTATTCTTTTCTACTCATATAACACAAAGCATTCAAGATTTAATCTAGCTCCCGGTATGGTAGAGTTGAATTGTATTCCACTTTACCATCACCTTGCCAACAGAAATCTCTTCTTAATTTTCATTTTCATAACATAAACTTCCTTTTGTTCTTTTCATTGCCCACCTTTATATTTCATTATATTAAAGTGGCTTAACTGTAAAATATAATAGTAAAATGATACCACTTAAAACACATTAATAAGTCAAACAGAAAAGACCAATCACAACCTAATAATATTTTTTTAATGTTGCAGAGCATGACTATGCTTTAGTTTTCCCTGAAAAGATTTTAAGATTAGCTTTTTATTTATTTTTTGAGAGAGAGAGAGAGAAAGGGCACAAGTGAACAAGGGGCAGAGAGAGAGAGAGAACCCCATGAGGGGCAGAGAGAGAGAAAAAGAGACGGTGAGAGAAGGAGAGAGAAGGAGAGAAGCAGGCTCATCAAACCAGGCCTTGTGTTTTGCCCAATGCGGGGCTCAAGCTCACCAACCGTGAGATCATGACCTGAGCCAAAGTCAGATGCTTAATGACTGAGCCACCCAGGCACCCAAGATGAGCTTTTTCAAAGTATAGGTTATAAGTGTAAAGTTATCTTCAGTCAAAAAAAAAAAAACTACTGATTTTTTAATTCTTAGTTCACAAAGAAAAGAGCTAGTTGAAGGCAAAAAGGATGTGCACTAGGCCAGAGAGCTGCACTTGATTCCAATATAATAATATCATGACCAAGAAGAATTTCCCTCTTTTTATGAGGCACAGGTCCTGGAGAATGACCTTATAAAACATGTAAGACTAGTCTGGTTCTCAAATACATCACTGGAAGCAAATTTCTAACAACCAAAAATGTGTTACTGAACACAAGTCACACTGCTGGCCTCCACCTCTGGAAATTCATTAAACATCACTTCCCACAACCCGGTGAGCCTGGGTCCAAAATAGACTTTAATCAAGAGCCGAAGCTTAAAAGTATGCTTTCTTTTTACTGCTGCACTGTCTTATCATTGAAAAGGCACACACGCAAACACACACATGCACACACATACACACACACGAGATAGATCTTAAATACAGGTCCATGGTAGCTAAGTACAATATTTTGTGAAGTAGACTGGAGATTTAACCCATCAAGCAATGAAAAGGCTAGGATATTTCTGTACCTTGTAAAAAGGTTCCCTAAAATTTCCAGATATGAAAGTTATGTTATACTTTCAGCTCTGTTTATGATAAAAACAAAGTTATCCTTCCCAGAAAACCGTAATCAAAAAAGTGTGGCCTCTCTCAAAGTCAGACTGTCCTTAATGAAAAATTATAATCATAAACAAAAACAATTATAGCAATCAATACTCAAGTTGTTTGGCTAAAAGTTCTAAGAAGTGACTGATCCAAATGACATTACTTTTTGACAATGAAGATTACTGGTGCCGGAGAATTTGGCCTTTATCAGTATGCTTTTATTCATCTTCTATTAATAGTGAATTTTTCTGAGTATATAACACATAAATAGTAGAAATGGCTCAGCCCAAGAAAAGTGAAAAGTTGTGGGTCAATATAAAATATTCACAGAGAAATCATAATTGTTTCTATTAACTAGATCATTGGGTTAGAAATTAAGACCTTCTTGGTTCAGCCATAATCTTATCAAATGTGATGCTTAGAACTTCTCAAGGCTAACAGAGGGACAAAATGATTATCCATGTTTCAGCACACAAAGGCACAGAGTACAAGACAGCTTTGTCTAGGGACTCTCCTGGAATAAGTATTCATACCGAAAGAGTTTTTCCATGGGGTCAATGGTGGCACATATGTAGCTGAGCGGTGCCTGTCATAGAGACAAAGAACTAGGGTGACAGATGAGGCATGGACCAGAAAGGCATTCATGCATCTCTAGCAGATGCCAGTGCTGAAGAATGATGATGGAGCACCAGATGCCTACACTTCCCCACTGTGATGCCACGGTAGAGCCTGTGAATTTGTCCTCCCAAATGAAGTAATTACCCAAGTATATGTTCATTTTCTATAACTCACTTCACAAAAAAGTGACTGTACCTTATGATTACATATATTAAAACAATGGTGCATAGTCTCTCATGAGGCTGTCAAACATCCACAACTACTAAGGTTGGTGGGTGTAGCTTCTGAAAAAGTATGAAATTTCCCTGAATTAGGATGGGCAAAAGGGCTTTAAATTTAGTGTAGGCTGGAAAGGTTGCAGGATCATAAAGATATGGATAAATAAAGGAAAATCTGTTTGGATACCTAGGACATAGCTAATCTTTAAAAATATTTCACTATGTTTTTTTTACCTACTGCTGCTCTGGATACATAAATTAAAAATTATATAGTTACTTAGACTTGGAATATTAACATTACTCTTCATGTAAACAGAAATACTTTCCAACGTTTTAAATTCTAGCCTGAATCTTCATTACATGTATGGGACATAACAATATTTTAGTAGGCATTTCTGACTCTAGGATTTTCCCTCCCCAAATATCCTAAATACACATTAAAACCATTAAGTGTGGCACCCTTCAGATTACTTCTCTGTGTAAAAATATTGCCCAACTCCTTCCTGAACACCACAAAATTCAGATTCCTGTACCTTTTTGGAAGAGCCATAGCACAACTCTACTTATTGAAATATCTATCGTATTTCCTGAAAAGTAATCTAGTAAGAAGTATCATCTCACTGCTTCCGTATTTCATGCGTGTTGTTTTTGTCAACCTTGATATAAGGTAAGCTACTTGATGGCAGTAATATCAATTGGCGTCTTTGTGCCATGTTTTCCTTAACTGAAAAAGGAATATGCTATGTCAGTGATGCTAAGTTTCCTTCCAACTCTAAACTTCTTTCAGTTCCATTTTCTCCATTCTGCACAGCACATTGATCAAAATTAAACCAAAAGCAAGCACTAAAATAGATATTAGCTTATTGATGATGTGTTTTAGCATAACAGATGATGTGAACCAAAGTAGATACTTGCGCTGAAATTACAAAGATACTACTCCAAGCATAATGACTTTTCTATGTGGAAGGCAACTTTGTTATTAGAACTCAAAGTTTTTAAAGGCATGAAAAACTAAGTTAAGACTTGTGTTTAGATCACTGACACAACGTGCACCAAATGTTAGTAATTTGTATATCTTTGGGGCTCTTCTGTTTGCAGAACATAAATTTGATAAAGGAGGAAGAATAAATACAATACAGAGTTCAGGGTTATTTATGGTCTCCAAAATCTCTGTTTAAAGCTGACGATCTAACAATATTTTCAAAGCTTACAATATAGCATTCGATTTTCAGACTCCACCTTCCTGGCTGGGCACAATGGCAGTTAAAAAAAAAAAAAAAAAGAACAGTATGCAGTATGCTAGTTTTTAATAGAGAAAAACCTAGGATCACTGTAGGATAATTACCCTACAATCTTCTTCCTCTGTAATTTACTACCAGAGTGCTTTCATTCTTCTTACTGCCAAATGTTTGGGAGGAGTAGACTACTCTTTGACCAGTTATTCTATATTGACTCAAGTCAACAACTATAACCTGGCTTCCCTCTCATTTTATTGATTTTTTTTTGTTAAGTCTCTATGACACTTGCAATTGCCAATACTAGAAAGTCACTTCAGTCCTCAAGTTTTTTTACCTCTCTTTAGAATTTTACCACTATCACTCACTTTTAAACGTCTCTCCTTAATTGACCTTCATGGCCCTGTTTCCTTAGTTTCCCATGTACCTCTGATGTTCTGTTGCATCTTTCACTGGCTCTCATTTGCCCACTTCTTAAAATTAAGTGTTTCATATGGTTTTTTCTCCATCTTCTTCCTTTCCTGTCATTACTTCACAAGTACCTTGGTGCCCATGGTTTCAACTTTTCCCTGAGTGCAGATGATGATCAAATTTGCATCATGATGCTGACGTTTCTAGATCTCTGGGCTCCTAATTGCATTTCTACCTGGATGTTCTTATGGAAAGTCCACTTCAACATAATAGTTACAAATTATTTTTCTTCCCAAATCTGGGCTTTCTCCTTTATCCTCCATCTGTATTTTAAAAATAAGTCTTCCCAGCTACTGACCTTCACATTCATGAACCCTCTTTAAATATTTCCATAGCTCACCCCCACATCCAATTGGCCAAGTCATGTCTACTTTGGTGATGATTTTCATACAGTCCTCATTCTAAGCAACTGCCAAAATCTTTAAAGACCCACCTTTCTCCCAGTGGTAGGCTTTAGGCTACTCATACAAAGAGGATCTCACTTTATGCAAGGTGTTTCTAAACTGAAGCTCCTGGACTGTGTCTTGATAAAAACTCCATCTTCGGGGGGTGGGAGGGAGGGCAGGGTGGGTGATGGGTATTGAGGAGGGCACCTTTTGGGATGAGCACTGGGTGTTGTATGGAAACCAATTTGACAGTAAATTTCATATATTAAAAAATAAAAAAAATTTAAAAAAAATAAATAAAAAAAAATAATAAATAAAAACTCCATCTTCTATCTCTGTGTTTTCCCATTCTGACTGCCAATCAGTAAGCCCAGACATCCTGAGTGCTGATCCTTCTTGTTCCACTTGGTCCAGAATCTTCCCTTGTACAGCTTCTACCCATCAGCAGCCTCTCAAACTAGACTATCCCAGTCCACAAACAGAGCAACACAGTATTACCTTGGACCAAACCAGTACCACAGCCTATTGGGTTTTTTAATGTTATTTTTTTAATAGAATAGTAATGTAGACATTCTTAGAGAAATTTTTTAAATGCAAAACAAATATCGCCATCAAATTCCACCATTTTTAACATTTGGTTAGATTTCTCTCTGTGTTGTCTTTTTTAAAATAAAATGGGGATCACATGTTATATGCAACTTAGCATATTATATTATTTACTTTGAGAGTAACTGTTTTCTGTGCATTTAAAATATTCTTCAAAAATTATTTCAGGGCATCACAGTATTGCATAATTAATATATGCATTCAATTTTTCGAAATTCTCTCTAAATTCCTACAATAACCATCGTTGCAAATATTAAAATGTTTGTCAATAATTTTATTCATGATATGTACCCAAAAGAGGCATTAGAGTATGAAAATTTTAATCTCACGATCCATATTACTATATTACTTTTGAGAAGAGTTAAACCAATTTACTCTTTGACTATCAGAAGAGGAGAGCACTCATTCACCAGCTGCAGAATTCTTAAAAGTATTCTGGCTGCCTCCACTATTTCCCATCTCTAATTCCTCTGCACTTCACAAGCAACTTTCTAAAACACAGTTATGATTATAGGCACTCAAAAAGTCCCAGTGATTCCCTACCACCCACAGAGTAAAATTCATACCTCTGAGTGTGGCATCCAAGTCCTCTGCAAAAGAGTTGCAAGTTCTTTTTTCTCCTTTTCATGTCTCCCTTCCATTCACCCTCCAACCTAGACCAGCCGTTTCACTCGGGGCTATACTTAGAATCACCTGGAGAGGCTCTCACAAACACACATGCTCGAGTTCCTTTTCACACTAATTAAATACAAATCAGGAGCTGGCTTCTTCTTTAATTCTCCACCAGATGATTCTAATAGACGGCCAGTGTTTAAATCACCACAAGCCAGGCCATTCTTCCTTAAATGGAAACACTGGAAGAATTTTTGTCAAAAAGGCAAATTTTTGGACCACACTTCAAGTGTACTAACTCTGACTTTTTAGGGTTAGAGACCAGGAATCTACAATTTAACAAACCTGCAGATTCTATAGCTTGAGAACTACACTCTAGTTACACAATACCACTGTCATTTTCTTACCGAAGTGCCACATTTCCCAGCTCTATAATATATGTGCTCTTTATACTTCTTGCTTATAGAGTCTGTTCTGTATCTTCCTTAATCCCCATCTCTTCCCTACCCCACTCCGACCCCCCACATAAATCATATCATTTTTCATGTCCAACTTAAATACTAGTTCTTCAAGTCAGGTTTAATTGTTCCAGCATTTTTTTTGCTTTCTGTGTTTGTTGTTTATGTCCTTATTATATTTCTCCTTGCCAGTCCTGTACTAAGCGTAATTGTGTAGACTTTAAGATCTACTCATAGAAATGACTCTTTCACATGTAGATACAACATCTGATTTACAAGAACATCTCCACAACGTCTGGTGCATTTTTCTACATAGAGTAGATATATGCTAAATGTTTGAATTGAATAACAAAGTATTTTTAGCCTGTGCTCTCCATGATAAATAATTACCAAACACTACTCCATAATGTTTTTGACAAAGAGAAGCAATGCTGAAGAAGGTAATCTAGTTTTCTTTTTTTATATATAAATCTTCAAATTTCTCATGATTTGATAACATCTTTTTTGCTCTGCTAAATCAAGTGGGGGTTTTATTGTCTACTTAATAGTTTACACATGTGATCTTAGTGAAAGGCTCTACCCCAGTTGTTAGCCATTTATTTAGAACATGAATTTTCATGCTAATCATTTAGATATATGAAAACACAGAAAACGTTAGTGGCAATGATTTAGAGTTTTCTGTTTCTCTAGTATATGAGCACTGGTGAAAGTTTAAAGTGGGATCTGGTATTCCAGAGAGTAAAGAAGCAAGTCAGTCAATGCACATCCTCCCATTAGAAAGAAATGAATTCCAGAAACATTCACAAAGCCACTTTCCAGCTCTGTCCCCCTGGGAAGGCCATGCCCAATAGAAGCTCATTCATTAAGCTTTCCAGAAAACCAGAGGCACCCTTTCTACCTCAGTGCTTCTAAAGCACTGAACATTATTCACACCGTATATATTATGTCTTCCCCTGCCCAATGGTCATTCATGATCTCAACACCTCTTACCGGACTCCAAACTCCTAAAATTAGGGACCAGGTGTTTTCCATGTTTGTGTTTCTTACAATGCCCATGATGTTACCTGGCACACAAAACGTGTAGATAAACCTGGGATAAATGAGGGATTAAAGACAGTAAATCAATTTTGTTGAATTACAGGTATGAGGTAAGAGTTTTCAATCTCATTTATCCAAACCACAAGGTAGCCTTCATTTCTAGAAAAACTGTCACATCATAGAGAAGCAAAGAATGGTCCTGTGAGCGTGGATACTGAGAGGGAATAATTTTCCTGCTCTTTAGCTTAGGTAGACAGAACAGGGAGGTTGCTGAGAGCATGTGTGAATTGTGTGTAAAGCACTTAAATAGCCCATGCTTTAGTTTCATCTTCTATAATTGTGGGCTAAATTTCTATCTGCCTTATAGGGTTGTAGTGAAGACTGAATTACTTAATATGTGTAAAAGCATCTAGTGTAGGACACATGGTAAATAATCAATTAGTGGTATTTAATTGTTCTAATCCTTTCTTTCTGTCTCACAAAGATAAAGGATCCTGGGAGTCTGTTTTTCAGAAACACGTGGTTCTAGAAAATAAAACCAGAGCATAAAGTATATAGTAAATATTAATGTGCATGCTTGACATGAGTAACAAATACACGCTGTGTACTTCTGTGAGATGGGCTGGATAATAAGAGTGGATAGTAGAAAATCTGAAAGAGGACTCCTCAGCATTATCAGTTTCCATTCAGGTTCTGCTACTTGTCGGTTGTTTGAACTTAGATATCTATTCTAACAGACCACTCTGGGAAAACAAACACCAATGTCTTATCCCATTGGACAGACAGAGGAGCTCTTCTGCTTGACTTGCCACCTGAAGATAAATAACTGGCCTTTAATCGATGGAACACAATTACTGCGGCATCTGAGAATTCAAATGCCAAGTGTCTGTCACACAGAGCTTGTACAATTATCAAGTATAATTACATACAACCAGCCCATACAAAATTGCCCACACTGTGTGTTGCTTCTATTCCTATCTTCTCAAAACTTTACTCTTGACACTTAAGAGTATGATTGATGAAAGGCAAGAAAACAAAGTAAGTTGCCTTTAACTGTGATGTGACAATGAAACTAAAATGTGCAAGCAACAACCCAGCAACTAAACATGCATCAAGAAATGGAAAAATACATTGGGAAAATATATGCCAAGCTATTTATTATCTCTGGTGGTAAAAACTACTGATTCTAAATGTGTTCTGTTGAACCACACAAAACTTAGAAATGTATAGAATTACCCTCTCCTAGCATTCTATGGAGGGAAGTAAACAGGAAAGACTTTATTTAAAAAAAAAAAAAGTAGTTCCTGAGCTTTAGGAAGCAGATGTGTCATGAGGTCTTAGAGTTTCATGTTCTTAGCTGAATAGGTGAGGTGGAAAATACTGAGGGTGGGAGATTCTTATTAAAATCCAAATAAAGAGCAAGGATTACAGAGAAATCAACAACCTATGATACATTTCAAAGTAAAAAGTAAACAGACTTAATAACAGAATAGAGTTGGGGGATAATTTTTAGGAAACATGAAGAGATAAGATCTAGGATGTTGGCCTTGGAGATGAGAGAAAATTGTAAACTGAGACACATATATTTGTAAAAGGAAATATCCAGAGAATAATAATAAAAAATGTTGGCATTTTAAGTCTAAAAGGTTAGCACTACATCCAAAGATAAGAGTTGTAAATAGGATTACAATTTAGGAGTTCTCTGTACAGAAAAATTACTGCAATGGAAATTCCATTGTTTTCTTCTTTCTCAACCCCAACAAACTAACTGTATCTGCCTTGAAACTTATATTGAGAAGGAGTCCAAGTCCATGGCTGGACTGAGCAGGAAAGGCTCCATGGTCAATCAGCAATGTCGATCATTAAATTTGGAGGCAAGAATGACATTGAGGACCACTCATCTGCCCTCACAAAAGATGGTGCTAAGCTACTTGGGCACGGATGAACACAGAGCCTCAGCTTTTCCCAGAGCTGAGTGTGAGAAGGAACTGAGCAACCCCACAAACAGAGATTTGGCAAGAAATTCAGGCAGGTCCAGAGTCATAGAAACCAAGGGAGGAGAGAAGGCCATAAAGGAGGTTGTGGTGAACACAATCACATCTACAAAGTAGTAGGAATGATGAGCCTGAAAACAAGCCCTGGAGTGAACAGTGACAAGTTTCCCATGTGCCTTGGGAAAGACTGTATCATTTCAGGAAGCAATGAAATGGACCCTGTAAAGAATTAGTTTTTATGTACCACACAATTAAAGAATTATGAAGTCACCTCTTATTACTGTATGTCATTAAAAACAGATCGTAAGTTTGGATAACAGAAACTTTAGGGGGAAAAATACTCTAAGGTTTGCTTTTTAAAAATTGAATAAGGGTGTTTTCTAACCTTGTTTTAAAATTATGGTTAAAGCCCCAATGAATACAGTTTTAAGATATGGTATTATTATTTTTTATTATAAAAACTAACAAATTTACACTACATTAATACCTTATAGAAGAATTTTCTTAAAGCAGTCACCATTATACAGAATCCGACATGCGTTCTTACTTAATTAGTGCATAAATAGAGTAGGGAGGTTGCTTTAAAGCATGTTTGAATTGTGTGCAAAGTATATAACTACTCCATGCTTTAGTTTTCTCTTCCAGAAATTGTCAACAAAAAGTGAAAAGAAAAGACAAGAATATGTCTAGGAAGATGTTCAGGTCCGCCATCTGTCTGACTACCATAGGCACCTGGCTAAGAATAAGCCATTTCCAGAAAAGAAGCCCTCATTTCCTCACTGTGATGTTGAGGTGTCTGTTGAGATAACATCATTAAATTAAGAAATGGTACTTGCCAGTGTGCTCTGGCCCTTTAACACCACTGACGTCCTGACTCACTAAAGCACCATGGAAACGAGAATAGAACATACGAACAGCTGGGAGCACCCAAGACACTGGCAGTTAGAAAAGTGATGGAGGACAAGTAGGACCTCGGGGGCAAGTAAAAGCAAGAAGCACTTGAAAAAGGAAAGAAATGTTAAGATGACCTGGAGGGAAGAAAAAGAGATTTGGGAGAAGAGTAAGTTAAAAGTAACACAAGTTATTATTTGATATCCACAACAACAACAACAAAAAGAAGGAAAAAGAGCCATTTCTGATGTTTTTTAGAGTAAAAAAAAATCAAAACTACTTCAAAAATTTACTGTTATTATACAAGCAATAGTATTAACTTTTAGTATATTGAGTAAAGATTAAGAAATTAAGGTTTAAGAATTTCCCAGATTTTTTTAAATTTCACTGACCAGTTAAATTTATAGAAAAAATTGGGAAATTACCATAAAATACCACTTTTTAAAAATTTGAAAAATTAAGGACAATCTATAATTATCATTACATATATGAAATTTTAATGTGATGCCGATGCTATGGTCAGTGACTGTCAGCAGCTTGTGTATATGTATGTGTGTATTCATGTGTGTGTATGCATGTGTGATTCAAGAATGGGGGCTGAGAAAAAATGCACTATAAATTGAAGGAGAAAATAGTAATGCAAACAAAAACAGAGTTTAACTTACTCTAAAGTAGGTTCTTTCTTCTCCCCACTCCTCAGTGTATTAGAGGGTTTTTCCCTACAATGTGAATGTTAGTTATTTCATTATAAACTTAAAAAATATATATATAATTTGAATCTTGTTTTAACATTCTGTTTTATTTCAGAGACAGTATTGTTGATAACACTGGGAAGGGATTTTGCTATACATTAGCATTTGACAAATAGGGGAAACTTTATTTGTTTATTTGTTTGGTCAGAAGAAATAAAAAAAAAATTCATCACTGAAGAGGTATCCTGATAATGTAAACATTGTGATAAGCTAAAAACTGGAACCATCTAGAAGAATAAGACCCATCATGTCCTTCTCAGGCCATGCCCAAAAGACCAGCAAAAGGACTTTTCCAATGGAATCTGTTCTAATGCCCCAAGTTCCACGTGGCAATTACTTGCATCTTCAGGAAGAGAAGCAAAGACTACAGCTCAAGAAATTCCTTCTTCATAGGATGTTTCTTGTGGCCAAGATAACAGCAAACACAGAAAAAAAAAATATTGCTGACTACTATGAACAAGTGCTTCAGTCAACTTTAAAACTTCACATAGGAGAAGCAGTGACAGGGTTTTTGCTCATCTATCCTACTTCTATTCTGCATATCCTTGAGTCCTCCAGTGATATGCTTTACCAAATTCTTTTAGATCATCTTGACCAGAAAAAGAATGATACAGAATTTTTTATCCAAGGGATGAAAATTATAGTTGTGTCCCATAACATCCCGACAAGACTCTTCATGCAATGGCATGTATCAGAAATAAAAGCTCCAGTCATGTATCTCGATGATGTCACACAGACACAGTCCCTAGAAGAGGTCATCACCGAGTTTCTCACCCAGACTCACAAACTGGCAATTCACCTTTTAAAGACTGTGAAAGTGAGTGCTAAAGGACCAGGGGATAACTTGCACCAACTAGCACCTGAATTGCTCATCCCAGAACAAATAATAAAGTACTTGTACAAATCTGAAGAATTCATGGATCCAGAAGCTTTCCTAAACATGTATAATAAACCCATACATATCACTTTGGATTCTGAGGTGGTATGGCCTGCTCCTTCCCATTTCTAGGATTGAGAGAGATGTGGTTAATGTGGCCCAATCTCTCAAGGAATTGATGCTACTTAAATAAAAAGAAAACACTTCTGAGGGGACTCTTCTCTTTAAAAAAGAAAGGACCATACGCCACAATATACACAAAGGTAATACATGAATCTTTACAGAGTATGTTGAGCTAAACTTGAAAATATACATTTATTCTGATAGCAAGTTCAACACATTGTTTTAATAAGTGGATGGGGTTTAATAAGTTAAGGATTGCTCAAAATTTAACATCATCTTGATGAAATGACAATTTTTTAAAAAGAAGTATAGACAATAAAGGATACATTCAGATTCATATTCTCATTCATTCTTTCAACAGTCAATGAGAAGCTGTACCACCCAGAATCAAATTTCAGGAAAAACAATTTTGTTCTTGGAATATAAAATTTAGGGGGGAAATACCATCATTGAGTTGCTTGCAACGTACATTTAGAGGAAAGTATGTGTAAAAGTAAATATGGTATGATATGATATGATCATTATTTTAGTTAGTAGTAAAAGCCTTAAAGGAATAATCTCTATATTATTACTGAACTCAGAAAACAAAGTCTAAACTTTGAAAATAGTTCCAAAGTTCACATATTCTGAATTGTCTAATCAAGAATATTGAGGCCATTACAAAGCTGAACAACAACAAAAACTGAAGAACACAGTAGCTTTTTGAAACAACCAGAAAATACATTGTCAGAAGGCACTACATCTTTCATGCAAAATCATTTTTTGAACACCCTTCATGTGACAGACATTTGCCAAATGTTAGGGATATGGCAGGGTGCACAGAATGCATGATTCTTGCCCACTTGCAAAACACTTATGATTCCACATAAGATACACAAATGATTTTTTTTCCAATTTATGTCCTATAAGGCAATTAATGATATGTAGTTTCTCTATGACCTATTTTAAGTTGCTCTCTCCCTTCCCTCACCCAGGATTAATGCTTTTTTGAATATTTAAAATTTTGTAGTTTGTTTAAACAATTAACATCAATATCTTGACAACTTCAGTGATATCTATCCAAAATTATTTCAATGTCTCATGAAACAGGCTTTGGATTTAGTAGAAGAAATATGGTTGCATCATTTCACTTTTTTATTATTTGATCTTCAGCCTCTTCAAGGGAAAAAGAGCAATCTCCAAATACACCTCAGATTTGTCATATGCAGATAATTTGTCATCACTTGTTCCATATAAGAATCAAAATTCAGGAAAGACTTTCTATTTTTAAATTCTGTAATATAGATTTAGACACAGAATGGCATTTTTCACCGTTAGCCGAACTTGAAGTTCTGTTCATTTAAATTTAGTAACTGAAAGGGTACATTCTAGATAAAATGTGAAGTAATTCTTCTGGTTAAGAAAGATTAATAACATACAAGCATTTTATCAGTTTAGTAAATATTAAACACTTAATATTTGTCAGCAATGTGCTACTTACTCTTTGAAATGTGAAAAAGACCCAAGCATCCACTCATTGAGAGCAAGTGTTCAGCAACAAAATGAGTGGAGACAGAAGTAAATGTTCTCCAGGCCAAAACAAAACAAAACAAACAAACAAAAACAAAAACATAGAGAAAAAACTTGGTAAAGAAGTAAGCCGTGGTCTAGGCTTGTGGATGTGAGGAGAGGTTGGGGAGGGCAGATGAGAACAGAGAATAAGCAGAAACAGGAAGGAGAAAATGAGCCCTAAATGTTCATTGGATCAGGCAGAATTCCTTCAGCAAGGTAAATTATGCTTGTTTGGGAAGAGTACTTGTTTAAAGTTTAAAGTGAATAGAAGAGCAGTTTACAAATAAAGTTACGTATTTCACTTTTATTGGTCAATAATACTTTCTGATATGAAAAATATCAAGCGAAAATTTATTAAGACAAAGACATTAAAAATCTGAGTCATTTTTAGAGGAAGTTATAGAAACTATCTCAGTGGTAATACTATTAATTTACTTAGTATACTGTTATTTTACATTTAAAGGATTTAAAGTGTCAATCATGGAAGTAACTGGAAAATAAGCACAAAGCAAGTTAAATAAATTACTTATATACTTATTTATCTTTTTTAGTGAGCACACCAGAATGAATTTATTCGAATGAAAGTTATCCATCCTAGTAATAGCCACATCAGGAGGGCTTATAACTTATTTCTGTCACAACATCACTGCTGAAAACATTTAGTGACTTTTAAGTGACAGATGAATTAAGAAGGTTTATAAATCAAAGGGAGTGTAAATAGTTTAGCTACCTCTAGTTTTTTGATTCCCAAATAACATATACTCCAACTTGACTGGTGACCTTAATATTCAGTCTTCATTCATAAAAACTTTTTTTTTTAAATATTGCACTCACTCTCAAAGGAAATCTGCTATCATGAAACCTATTAAAAGAACGTGACACTGTCTATAAGGGAGAACACAAATATGTTTTCAGTAACTGTTGCATTATTGAGATTCCTATATAGCTCACTGATATCACGTCTTTAAAAGGAAGACACCCATGTACTATATGTTTGGGTATATTTGATAAATGCTGAAATATTCAGACCTTATGAATGTAATTTAATTTGACCAAGTAAAAAAATGTGACTTATTAAACTTTAGGACAACTCATAAGGTAATTCTCAGTCCAATGAGAGTTATGGTTTCATTACAGTAAAATTTTCCATAAAACTAGAGTACAGAAAGAAGTTAACCGAAACAGAAAATGAGTACCTTAATAATGAGCATGTAGCATTCAATGTTCTCATAACAACGAACATAGGACATACTATATATATGTGTGTGTATATATATATATATATATATATATTCAATAAGCATGTGACATTTAAACTGGTGTGGCCTGTGCCATTCTAATTCTTTTATTTTGATATGGATATCTTTACAGTAAACAGACATGCCAATGCTCTTATGTTCATTTCAGAGTAACCAAGGGCTTTTGGGAAGGTTATAGTTTTCATGAAGTAGTTAACTAAAATAATGTTATTTGGAAGGAAAAATCCTCCCAGGGTGAATTTAAAATTTTTACTGTCTTCATTTTAATTAAAGAGGCATCTGGATTCCTTCATGGAGAATTATTGTTTGATACAAATAGATTTTTACATTCAGGGACTTTATCGTAACTTTAGTGACACAAAACCACATTTCAATTCAGTTATTCCCACAATTCAGTTCAGAATTCCCCCAACTTCCATGAGGAAGTAGAAATGAGACAGCCCATCACCAACTCTGAGATTATTTCATAGTGGAGAAAATGACTTAATATAGAATTAGAGTTCTCCCCCTTGTGGCTAATTATGTAAATTTCCAGATTACCTGCTGATGGGATTTAAGCAATAAACAGCACATAGTTGTTCAGAAAATATAAAGGGAACCCTCAAAGGCAATTTTCAAATGTCTGCTCTACTCTACTTGTTTGGCAGATAAAGATTCTGAGACCCAAAGACATGAAGCGTTTGCACGCAGTGAAAGCAAGAATTGATAACACAGTGTCCTATTTCCACTTCACTAATTTACATAATTAGCTGTGGTCACAGTTAGTTTAGGGGGTCTGGATTTAATTCTGAGTGGTCTCTTCACTGCTGCACATTACCCTTCCTGTGCTCCAGCCCTCACTCACATACTGCCTTCTCCAGATGTCCCACTGCCTTTCCACAGGCGTCTCTATCTCCATAAGCTCTAGATGGAATGCATCCTTCCCTGCCACCACACTTCCTTTGATTTCCCTCCCCCAGCTGCACTCTCTGTTGCTATAAAATGGATGACTCTCCACACAGTTGCCAAGTCAGAAACTTGAACTTCAGCCTAATTACCCTTCCTCCTTTTCATCAGTGACAGCCAATCAGTGCAAGCCCCACCCACCCTCTTTCCACAGAAAGTATTTCTAGTGTCTGGCCTTGTCTTTGGGCTCTCCTTTGGGATCTCCCTCACTCCAGTCTCCTCTTCCTCCTCTTTCTCTTGCTAGTCCATATAATATTTCCATCAATGTTAAAAGAAGCGTAGCACAAATTTAAGAGAGCCACCTCTGGTATCAAATTGCTGTGTTGAACTAGCTCCAGAACTTGAAGCGCTGTAATTTGCTGCTTCACCTTTCAACACCTCAGACTCCTCACCTATAAAATGAGTGATAACAGTACCTACATTATAAGATTGATTAGGGGTATGTTGCATGAAATAATGGTATAATAATTGTGCATGTAGTAAGCATTCAATAAATGTCATTCCTCCAATCAAAATTCTTCAATGACTTCCATTTCACCTCCAGGATAAAATGCAAAATTCTATCATGATCTGCAAAGCTTGGATTCCCAATATTCCACCTCTCTGTCTTTATCTTCTTTCTTTACTTCTCTTAGCAAAATTCTGCTTATTGGTCAAATTATATTTCCTCTGTGAAGCCTGGCAAACTCGAGAAACCCTCATTGTAAACTTGGACTAAGAATACCTTCTGGAAGTGATTCAGTGGAACTTTTGTATTTATATGTTACTATTCACTGAGCCAAGAATAGGAACTCATTCCAATTCATTGGATTAAAAATAAAAATACTCCTTCCTGTTGAAGCATCTGAGCAAGCTACTAGTAAGGTATATAACCTTTATTTCATGTTTTAAAGCTGTTTTCTTTATGTTCTTCGAGGCCTTGTTTCAGTAGCCACACTTACCTGTTCTTTGAGAGATACATGCTTGAGAAAGCTAATATTTATTACCTAAATTTTCTTAAGTTATTATAAAAGTATAAATATGATTCCATTTTATTCATACACTTCATATTTCTAAACTCTCTCTAAAATACTAACCATTTTTAAAGATCCTGTTTCTAAAACAGTGCATTAAATGCAAAGCCTTGATTTACGGAGAAATAAATGTCTGAATATTGAACATATTTACATTTTACCAAAATGCATTCTAGTGTAATGACCTCCCAGGGGAAATCTCTCACTCATGTCTCACCTTCTTTCTGTCTCTCTCTCTCTTGTTTATACTAGACTCAGTTTATACCAGACTTTACTTTTTGAAAGCAAGTGTAATAGACTACAGCAAGGTTTATCACAGGTAAAACTACACACCTTGTAATATTTTGATTCATTGATTCTTCACTTTCTATCCTATACAGTGGCAATTCATGAGTATATTCCAGCCAATATCAAAATGACAAAATGAAAAGAACATTGTAATGAGAAGACTTACCTTTGTTATGCACTCCATTGCCAACTCATAATGTGGCCCTGAACAAGTAATTTGTTCCTTCTGGGTTCTCTGTTCATCTACATCGTAGCATCTCTGAGCATTATAAACAAGTCCCTGAAGCCCTTGAACTGTTAAGCAAAAATGTGTCTGAAAAGAAAGACTTCTTGTTTTAGATCACTAGGAGGAAAAGATTAAGATGTTTTTATTAAAAATCTGAAGCCTAATGTGTGAATGAATGAATGAATGAATCTACCTTATCAGAGAGTACCCATGGACAATACCCACATTTTCCTTTAAAAATTCCATCCTGGATGTATCCATTTTAGTGCAAGGATGAATGGGAAACTGACAAGCCAGAAATCTATATACAGGATTATGACATCTAAATAGCAAGTTTGGTAGCACTTATGAAGTCAGAAGAAACTGTGAAGAGTGGAACATTTTACTTTAAGGTTGATGGGAAGCCATTGAAGATTTTCAGCAGGGCATAATCAGACCGGTTTGGCTGCTGAGTGAAGAATGGACTGGCAGGAGACATGTTGACAGACAGCCTTCTTAGGAAGGGGTTACAGGTCTTCTGGGAGGGGATGATAATAGTTCCCACCAGATTAATGACTATGGAGATGGATCTAAAGGGACCAGTTTGAGAGATAATCAGGAGGTAAATAAACATAGGTTATGAGGGAGTGAAAAGTGTCAACTATTTTAGGTTTCTAGTTTTTACCACAAGACAGTTCCATTCCCGAGGTAGGAAATATATAAGGAGTATAGAGTTTGTAAAGGAAAATGTGCTTTCAATTACTGATATATTACAGTTACATCAGGTTGGAATCACTTTTGTTTGATTCTTCAACTATTAATATCTTTCGGTGAGGTATAGAGAATGTGTTTCATATTAAATCTCATACTTTGTTGCAATGGCTAAGTACTAATATGCATCTTCTGATAAGAGCAAGTAACTTCCAGGAAAGTTAAACAGTTTGATAAGTTAAAATAAATCAATCTAAAAGAGCAACTGCCCCAAAGATTATCCTGAGTCTGATATTCACTGCCATGGCTCCCCTTAATATCATATCTGCATTCAGTTGAGCCAAATATAAAACCAGCAGCTCTTAGTGAGCTTAATTCCTTCCCTTAGTCAAATAAAGCTCATTCGAAATACTAATAATCATTTATTGATTCCCACATAAATTTATTCAATGCCATGCCATTGTCATTTATTGATATGTACAGTCATGTGTTAAGGGCACAAACATATAAAAGCCTCCATAGGGCCCTTCCAAATTCATTGGCATACTATTTATTCCATTTGCAATAAAAATGTAGGTAAAAAGGTGTCTTTTGGCATTATATTGAAATGACTTGTCCTCTGTTTCTCTCAGTTAGTTGCAGGACAACATGACACACACTGAATTTTACTCTTTCTCCGCATTTAATCATTCAAGTGTGAACTGACAAAGTGTGTCAAACACTTAATCAGGCATGGAGGTGTGGGGGTGCCATGCAATCATGAGCAAATAATATGCGGTCTCTATCTCCCTCTACCCCAGACACAAAAAAATTAAAGTTACAGTAATTATATTAATATGTAATAATATATAATTATAATTATTGTTATCATCTTGAATATACAGGTTGCAATTATTTTCTAACTTTACCTAGGGTAAAGAATTAGGGGATGCCTCTGAGGGAAGAAAGATACAAGGATTTCTGGAAGTTACACAGAACTGAGCCAAATAAAAGGCAAGGAGTAGGAGGGGAGTGTTCCTGGTGGAGGATACCAGGGATGTGCTAAAACCCAAAGGCCAGAAGAGTCACACTGTGTTGGATGGAAGTTGAGAAAGAATATCAATAAGGCAGGGGTTGAAGTACAAATGAAGTACTCTTATGAAGTACATAAGAGATGAGATTGGATAGGTAGGCCTGGGACCAGATTATGCAGACACTTAGAGCTACATAAGCTAGATAAGCTACCAAGATTTCATCTCAAGTGAAATGGGACACAGTTTTGTTTAAATCAGAGAAATGCCACGATCAGCTATGCATTATAGAAGTACCACTTTGAATTGAGAGAAGAGATGAGAAGAGTACTTGGTAACTAGACCAGGTACACCTATCAGGAGGCCACTACAATAATCAGGTAAAGAGATGAAAGGAAGTCTATACAAAGATAACGACAATAAGAAGAGAGAGTGCTGCCAAAAGTCAAGAGATCTATATCTTGGTTTCTGATTGAAAGTAGAGAGTGTGAAGAAGACAGAGTCAACATGAGCCACGGTGCCATTCCCCAAGATAGGCAATACCGGAAGAGCAGCAGCTTGGGTGTGTAGGGAGTGAGGTGAAGTTTTCTGTTTTGAACATGCCGAATCTGAGGTTTCTGCGAAACATCAGTGTTAAACTATCCAGTAGAGATTTGGATATATTCCCCAAAGCTCTGGACACGGGTCTGGTAGAGATAGAGATCGAACATCACCACAGATGATGACTGAGCTTTCAGGAGTAATACTATCCCCCGGCACAAGAAGATAGTGAAGAAAGAAGACAGTCTACTTCAAAACCCTGAGGAATGTCCTGGGAAGAACAAGGACCCACAAAGAAGTCTAGGAAGACATTATTTAAATTGCCCAGAAGCAGAGAAAATGAAACAGATAGGGGCAGTGTCAAGGAAGCCAAAGGAAAAGCACATTTCTTTTAAAACAGAGTACTCGATAGTATCCATTGTGGTCTCAAGTCAAGTAATAAAAGGAATAAAAAGTAAATCTAATGACAAAGAGATCACTGGTGACTTGGAACAAGTGACTGGAGACAGAAGCAGGATACAGTAGGTCGAGGAGTGAGGGCTGGGTGAGGAAACAGAACAAAGTATAAACAGCATTTCTACAAGCTTGGCTATTGACATAGTTGTCAGTGAATCTGCAGAATCAGTTTAGGAATGCAAAGGGCCTTCTTGAGATTTTAAAGTTTTTACTAAAAGAGAACCCATCATTTATTCTGGTTCCAAGAAAGGAATCTGTCCTCTCATGGGAGATTAAACATCCAATCATGGCCCAAGAGGGAGAGTTCTACCCAGATTTGAATAGCAAAGATCTGGTCTTGTACCTTAAAGGTCCTCAAGTGACTATTTGTACAGTTCTGGAAAAGAATGATTGCTCAATAAACATTTTGTTTAGATAAATGCACTAATCTCTGGGAGAAATCTAACTATGCAGAAAGTGGCTTTAGAATATATATGAGCTCAAACTTCCGGTTATTCCATTGGTGCTTCCATGGTCAAACTTTTATAGTTGACTGCAGATTATGCCATGTGCTTTATCTACTTTATGGATCAGCCCCATTACATTTGTAAATTTTGCTCCGACCATTATCCAGACTGCTTCCTTCTTTGCTCAGTCAGGGCATGCTAGGAAATTGCAAATTACAATCAAATCTCAATTTTCCAAACTAATGATTTTAAAGAGCAATAATGCATAATCCAAAATGATGGTGAATTCATGAACCATTTATCTCTGTAATGTATATTCATTAAATTTGACTATAAGTACATCTTAGATGTCATTCACAATGAAATGATGAAGCATTTCAACTGAAATGGCTCAAGAGGACTTGCAAGGTTTTCTAATTTCTATTTCTGCTTCCTCCTATATCCTATTATTTATATCACCTTTTATGTTTAGGTGACTAATTAAAATAAAATAACATACCATGTTTTTAGGATGGAGGAAATAATAAGCAGCATTTCCTTACTGTTGCCATCATCCTCTATAGTGCTCTCTCTCTCTCTCTCTCTCTCGCTCTCGCTCTCGCTCTCTCTCTCTCTTCCTCCCTCCCTCTCTCTCTGAAAAGTTTCATTCAAAAAAGTAACGAGAACAGTATAATGAACCTTCAACAGTGATCAGCGTCTCTTTTTAAAATTTACTTTTTGTTAAGTAACATGACTATGATCTCTGAGATACCATAGATTAAGAAAGGACACAGGAGCACCTGGGTGGCTCAGTTGGCTAAGCATCTGACTTTCACTCAGGTCATGATCTCACAGTTTGTAGGTTCAAGCCCCATGTTGGGCTCTGTGCTGACAGCTGAGAGCCTACAGCCTGCTTCAAATTCTGTGTCTCCCTCTTTCTCTGCCTCTCTCCTACTTGCATTCTCCCCTACTTGTCTCTCTCAAAAATAAATAATTTTTTTCATTAAAAAAAAGAAAGGACACAAGTATGATAACTAGAAGGAGCTTCATTACAAGGTGTATTACAGTCTCGTCCTTAAGTGATGAAAATGGAGCAAGTAGAGGTTCAAAGCACAGCACTGACTGATGGTAAGGCAAGAGCTAGACATCATCCACATCTTGCTTATTCTCTCCAATGAAATTAAGGCTACACCTCTACTGCCTTATTCTTGGTACACAATATTTCCAAAAATCCACATATTATTAAATGTTATTTCCCACCATCTTACAATGTGCAAACTATATGCAAAAACTTGGAGGGTTTTAAAAGTCTGCATATTAGCCACATGATTATCAGGCTGAGTTTTTAAGGGTGAACAGCTGAGTGATGAGTTGTAAGAAGCAAAGAAAGTTCTCACGTCAGTTGTTTTTTAAAAGGACATCATCCATGAACGTACTCAGTATTTATCTCTTTATGGGATGATTTCAGCAATTCCTGTATTCCTTTCACCACCCACAAGGGGAGGTAATTAGCAGCTTGACATTTTCACTTTTGACCTTCTTATATAAGCAGCAAATGTTTTTCTAGACTTGAAGATGTTTAGGGATTTCATATAATATTAAGTCGAAATGAGTATAGTGTTTTCCTCAAGAGTCCTCCCGTCCATAAAAACTGCTTTGTGGGATAATTCTTATGAGGGCCACTAACTCATGTCTGCTGCTAAAGATGTTTACTCAAGGGATAGTGCCATGTCAGAGATGCTGGAGACCCACAGCTTACAGGCAGGCACACTCCACTCACAGAAGTGCCATTTCTTATCTCTGGCACTACCTGGCTCTCTTTGTTAATGTTAACCAAATGATAGCTGTGTAAGCACAAGTAATTAGTTTACAAATGACAAAAAGACAATGCTTCCCCTTTTGTATCATAGAAGAGACACCAAAATATCTCTTTGATGAAGATAACTCTCAGTTGATTAACAGGAATAAAATGCTTACATAAATAGAATTATATGTGCATATTTGGAATAGAATTATAAGTTAGACATATCAGTACACACACACACACACACACACACACACACAAACACATGAGTATATGCACAATGCTCTTAACCCAAACTAGAGAAACCAATTAAGATTCATGAAACTACTCCCAATCAAGTGGGAGAATCAGGGATTTAACTATCAAAGTTTAACAGAACAGTACAAGAAAATCCTTTTGTATAAATAATACAGATCATTCCGTTACCAGATATGTCCTCCCATCTCCTCTCTGACTCCCATCTGAGAAGCTGCCCATCAAACTTTCTCAGAGTGTCTCCTCCCACAGCTCCTTGTGTGGGTCACAGACTGCCCTGCACCTTTCCTCCCACCCAATCTCTCTCTCTCCCCGTTCCATTAAGTACACACACATGTACACACACAGGCTAGACAAATCATTATCTATCAGAGGCAGAGAGAGGCCATTTGTAAGGCAGCGACTGATGAAGCTGAAATAAGAAACAGATGAGATATCTGGAAATACCAGAGACACAGTCTCCTCAACTCCTGATTCCATTTCCTAGCCCTGACTGAGGCCCTAACATTTTCGAACCAGCAATCTTCTCTTTTGTTTAAGTCAGTTGAAGTAATTTTGGGGTTTTTCTTTTCCTTGAAGCAAACAATTTCTTAGCAGCCTGACAAATGTTTTTCAAAGCAACCCACTCACACACAGTGCAGAGTTCTAGGTTTCGTACTAGAAGATTTGTGTTCCACTCTCTTATTTTCTGCTAGCTAACTGTGACCTTAAGACAGTTATTAACCTCTCTGGGCCTCAGTTTTGTTGCCTATAAATTGAATGAGCATCCAAATATTAAATGAGATAAATCATACATGAAAATAACCAGTAACTCAATAAGTCATTATTGAATTCATCAGAGTTTACAGTGTGCTCTGCGAGTCTGCAGTTTTCATAATGCAGTTATGACAATACGCTTTGTGACAAGGACATGAGATGGTTTGAATTCTGACCAGCAGCCTAGGGAGACCTCAGGGACGTCAGGCCAATTAGTCAAGCTGCTGATACATAATGCTTCTGCAGCAAGCCTCCAGTCGTCTAGAGATATTCTAGAAAATCCCCTAGCAGGGTAAAGCACAGGGTTAGTCCTTTAGCTGGCTTTTGCTCCTGCCTTTAATATTTTCTGGAAGAGTCTGAGCTACTCTTCCATAAATGCTTAAATACCACTTCAGACAACTGGACCCTGATAAGTTAATTAACTTTTATTAATATGTGTTATGAATACCCGACTTATACTCTTCAGTAATAATGTGAAGATTAGAAAATCACTCACCACTGTAATTAAATGGTTTAATATACTTATGAGGGAATTTATTATTATTATTTTTAAAAACTTGAATTCTAATAAGATGAAAATGGACTTATGTAGGTTTTATGAGTTTTGTTTCTATTACATGTTTCTAAGAAGAAATTGGTTGCTTAATCACATGTACCTGAAGGGATAAGGTAATAACACCATTATGCGTTGTCACCTGACATACATAGATTGATTTTTACTATTCATAATTATGAGGAGAATTAGGGTATGATAAAATAAGAAATAGTACATAATAGTAAAGAAAGTAAATAAACATTTTTATTTTCTCCTATGAAGAGAGATAATTTGGGGTCTTCACCTTGAAAAATTACATTATTTGCAATTTATATGAGATAAAAAAAATTCAAAGTATCCATTTCACTTTTCAATTATTATGCATTCTTAGTGTCTTTGGGTTCTTGGAAAACACCTTTATAATTTTGTGTAATTGCCAATAGCGGGCTTTTATCATTAGTTTTTTTTTTACTAAAACCTGAACATTAGTTAATTATACCTACACTTTGACTGCAGTACATACAGATATTGTGTCGAAGTTCTATCTGCTAATTTTGCCATGTGTGCAGGAACCCAAATTTTACACTTATTTTAACTTTTTTTAAATGTTTATTTATTTTGAGAGAGAGAGAGAGAGAGAGAGGAAGCAGGGAAGAGGCAAAGGTAAAGGGAGAGAGAGAGAATCCCAAGCAGGATCCACAGTCGGGTGGCTTACAACACTGGGATCAGGACCTGAGCTGAAATCAAGAGTCAGATGCTCAACCGACTGAGCCACTCCCCGCCTACTTTAGCTTGATATTTTCATTTTGACCCACTCTAGGCAACTATGACTCAATGAATGAATCCAAGAATGACCAAGGGGACAGAGTTTTATTGAATGCCTCCTGAACTACAGACTCTGCAGTACCCAGGTGCTGTCATTTAAATGGCAGTCTCCTGCTGCCAGGAGACTCAAAGAAAGAAAAAACAGATATGTGAACCAACAATTTAAGTGCCATTATATTGTAATAAAGGGATGTGAAAATCATCATGGTGGCACACAGAGAGAATAATCAATTCTCCAAGAAATGCTTTCACATCTGAGCCTTGGAATCTGAAGGTCCTGGATCCAAGCCCAAGCTCTCTGACACTCAGGAGTTGTGAAATGGGGAGCTTCAGCTCATCTGCAAAACGAAGTCAATAGTGCCAACATTTTAAAATTGTTTTAAAAATTAAATAAAACAATGTATGAAAGGCTTGCTTCGGCCTAGTATGTCTGACATAAAATGAGTGCTTCTAACCTGCTACTGTAACTGTGACCTGGGAATTAGGGAGGTATTTAGAACTCCAGGGCAGCTTCATGGAGGATATTCACAGGACTTACCAGTGGGAAAAGGAAAGGACAGAGAGTAAGAAAATCACAAAACCTTCCTCTGCCCCGGCCTCCGAATTACAAATCAAGGCAGCATTGGTGAGTGGCCACTGGTTCACTAATTCCCTATTGTTAGTGTGTACAACACACTCATGGGCTCCTTGTTTAAAGTGCAGATCCCCGGCCCCACCCCAGGCATTCTGATTCTATCAAGTCTAGTCTGGGGACATCAAATTCTGCAGTTTAACCCCTTTTAGACAGTAACTGAAGAAGAGGAGCTCTACAGACAGTTCTAACTTGATTTTACTACAAGTAGCTAAATTGCCATATTTGGCTTGTAATTTAAGTCTTATCGTTCATCTTTATGTTCTAGAATCAGGAGAGAGTGACACATATACACACAGAAAAGTACTTACTACTGATTGCATTTAAAGCAGCCAACTTGATGACCTTTCTCTAGAATATTCACATTTTAACCCCAATTTTTGAAAAATGAACCATAATGGCAAAGATTGGAAATGTCCTCTTCTGAGACATTTGTCATACAGGTTTATTTGTATAATGTGTGTTTTCCATTCTAGACTGCAAATTCCATTGAGGCAGACAACAGGGGCACTGGATTTGCATCAGTAGCCCCCTCAGCTCACACAATGCCAGACAAAGTTAATCAAGAAGCATTTTGTTTTTAAAAAAATGGAAAATGCTTGCATTCTTTGGCAGGAGGAAGAATGGCAGAAGAATCACAGGGCAGGAGTAGACAGGAGAAATATTTAGGAAGTACAATGAGCAGGTGTACCGATCTGATGAGGGATTAAAGAAAAACACTCTCAAGCTTCAAGCCTATGTTGTTGGATGAAAACGATGTCCCCAACCAAGGAAGAACACACTTGATGGAAGATATATTTTTAGAGGTTATGTGTCTGAGATGTCTGTGAGAGATAATGAGTGAAGGACTACACATGTATATGAACCTAAAATTCTAAGGTGTGGTGAGCAGAATAACAGCCCCCATCAATGCCCGTGATCAAATTCTCAGAACCCATAAATTCTATCTCACATGTCAAAAAGGTCTTTGCAGATACGATTAAAACTAAGAACCTTGAGAGGAGGAGCGATTCCTGGATAGATAGGTCCAGTCTAAACACGTGAGTCTTTTAAGGCAAAGAGTTTTTTTCCAGCTGTGGAGAATCAGAGAGATGGTACCAGGAAAGAAACTTGCTGGCTTTGAAAAATGGAGAGGGGTAGTCATAAGGCAAGGAATACAGGCAAATTCTAGAAGCTGGAGGAGGAAATGGATTCTGCCCTAAAGCCTCCAGAAAGGAAGGCAGCCCCTTCCTATCCCTTGATTTTAGTCCACTGAGATCTCTTTATGACTTCTGACCTACAGAACTAAGGAATAATAAATGTATTGTTTTAAAGCTATTATGTTTCTGGTAATTTATTAGAGCAATAGGAAACTGATATACATGAGGTCTGGGTGGAACATAAACATTTGAACCCATTCTTCAGATTTCTGTATAACAGATATAAAATAATTTCCTTCCTTAGTTAATGTCCCTCCCTCTTAGTTTCTGCAATCTTAGAGTACCCGGTTTCAATGCAGGGCTGGGTATTTCTCTGTTGTCATTCAGCTCTACACTTACCATTCATACTCTCTTCTGGGACTGGAAGCCACAAAGCTACAGCTGGCCCTTGAACAATGCAGGGCTTAGGGGCACTGACCCCAGGCAGTTGAAAACCTGTGCCTAACTTTGACTCTCCCCAAAACTTCACTCCTTCTGTCGACCAGAAGCCTTACTGATAACAATGAACATATTTTGTATGTTACATGTATTATATACATATTTATTCTGACAACAAAGTAAGCCAGAGAAAAGAAAATGTTATTAGGAACATCTAAGGAAAATACACTTACAGTACTATATCGTATTTAGCAAAGCAAATCTGTGTATACGTGGACCAGGAGGTTCAAACCCATGTTGTTCCAAGGTCAACTGTACTAGCTGGAGACCTTTAAACTACATATCCATAGAGCTCCTTGCCAGCCATTCTGGTTAGGTCTGCCAATGGAAAGCACCGGTGGGAGAGTGGAATTAGGAAAAGGAAAGAAGCCATGAGCTTCTTTCACCTACTTCTGCCTGAAGCTGCCTTGGCATCTTAGCACTCCTGGGTTCAGGTAGCGGTGGCAGCCACACAGCACAACGGCTGGCCTCTGCGACACAGCACAATGTAGCAGCAGCCAGCAGTGGTAGGCCGGCCACTCGGGCAGGGAGGCCAGCAAAGAGAAGACCTGCAAACTCTTAGATGTTCACAGAGCAGAACCTTTGGCGGTTTCAGAAGCAGCAGCAGCAGCAGCCAGAGAACCAGAGTAAGGTTTCCAGGGCTTAGGGAACACCAGTCCCCTTTTGCTCCTCCAGTCCCAGGAGCTATAGTGACTTCCTACAATTACTAACCTCTGGGTATCACAGCACCTTCCTCTTTTGTCTCCCTCAGACCATTCAACACATTTGGGAAGAATTCCTTGCATTGTAAACCCTCTGTCTGAAAAGCTAAGAATGGTTTCTGTCATCCTGACTAGACACTAATACAAATGCTTTTTGCAACAATGATAAACATTGATTTAATATTTTCTGTATGTATTCTGTGCTAAAAGCAGAATGTATGTGTATAAGAGCTTGTATCTCCCCACAGACCTTAATATTTGCTCATAATGTGATCTTATGTAGAACATACACAACCCTTAGCCACATACTATTTCCTCCTTTCAAATATTTTACTGTTAAAGTAGGTTTTTAATTGGGGAGAGAAAGTGATGGACGAAAAAACACCCGATTGGTTCACTGGAATATCCAAAGTCAGTGAAAGGTATTTAAACACAATAATGAGGCTGGATGCTTATCAGCACAGAGACAGCAGTTTTAGATTAAATATCTATCTCAAATGGAAAAAAGGAGAAAAAAATCCTTCCACAAGGCAGCAAGATCATAACAACAACTCATCTACTTAACTCGATTTGCTTTGACAAAAACAACAGGAAAATGTAGCATTGTCATGAATTAAAGCTGTATCAGGAAAGTAGGGCACATTGAGCATTTTCATTATGAAAGTTGTGAAAACACGGAGCTGCTATTGGCAACAGTCGTGTTAAACACAAAGCTAACTGGCCTCCATGCCCGTGCTTCTCTTCCCAAGAAGACAATTCTAGTAAAGAGCAGTCTGACAGGGTTATTCCAAAGAGCAACAGTTTCAACAAGTTAAAGTTGAAGCACCAACTTCAGCACCACTCTCAGTCAGTGCTGAAAACGTTTTAAGGGGTCAAGGACACCTGTTTGTGACAGAACAAGCCAGCTGCTCTAGGAGAATCCATCAGCTGCCATTCGCTGTTGCACTTACTAAGTGCCTGATACTTTGCTAAGCACATGATATTCATTAGCTCGTTCACTTCGTACGATGGCCCTAGAAGACCATAACATCACCAGTGAGCAAGCTGAGGTTCAAAGTGGCAAAGCAGTCACATAGTTACTTGGGGCTGGAGAGGGAGGTCACAACAGGACAGGTCAGTTCGACTCTAACATCAATGTGGCCTCAGGACTTCTCTACACTGATGCAAGAAGGGAAAATGTTCATGCTCCCACCCTTAAACTGTAGGGGTAGGAGGGATACATGCATAAAATAAGATAAAATACGTGCATAAACAACACAACAAAACCCTAAACACAGCACAGTTGTTACCTTCAAATTTCAAATAAAGATAAAAACATGTAGCCTTTGTCACCAACCAACACTAGGAGGGACTTATCTTTTAGTGGGCACACATGCATTTCAGAGATCTAAGGAAGTTATTATTGTCTTGGATAATCAAATTTATTATATTATACCTTTGATCAAATTTCCTTAACAAAGACAAAATGAGTTTCTGTAATTGATTCAAAACCTTCTCTAAAACCTCCATTTTCCTTTGCTTTCTTGATGGAAATGTTCTATACCCTTAAAGCAAGGAAACTCTCTTGTGGCCAGACCACCCCAGATTACCCTAAAACAGCAAAGAGGAATATTTTGGGTGAACTTTAAAACATATCATTCCTGTGTATATATCTGAAAAGTGACTGCTCAGTTCTCTTCTTATAAGAAAGGGACTAATTATAATGAACTTACTCCACAAGTAACTGCGTTACTGATAATTCGATTTTGGTGCTCTTATTTTCTTATTTATAAATCATTTGAGTTTGTAACAACAACAACAACAACAGCCATGTTACCTATCTCATTTGGCACAACTCATAGAAAGTAATTAGAAGTTCTCAAGCCAGAACTACTCGAGCGTATCTAAAATTCTGTAGTGAGATTAAAAGCCACATTTTTTCCCCAGATGATTTCCTCATTTCCTTGTTTTGCCTTGCTCCTAGGATTTTCTTTGAACAAAGCATACACATCATAGCTTCAAAAAACAAAACTACAATCTGAAAACAACTGGTCAGACATTAGTGAGTCGTTTCCCAAGAGGGAAGTAACATATTTAGAGGTTGCAGTTTCTTACCACACTTCACCAAGCACAGCACTCATCAAGATCAGAAACTGAATCCTAGGACTAGCCTGATCTTCATGACTTAATGAAGAATTTAAAATTTTACATACCTAGATTTTTGTCACACAAGCAGATCACACATTGTATTCCAGTTACTGTCTGTTGGGTCTAATTCTAAGATCTTCAGATTAAGTGATGCTTATATACTGTATAAATCCAACCAAGGTCACTCTATGAATATCTTTATGCCAATTATGATCTTTCCCTAGTTACGCTTTCTCACCTGTTCTATTCCCTGTAGAGAACTGGTTTTCTCTATCACTTTCAAAAGTGGATTCCACCCTGATGATCACAGAGTATATAGAACTGACTATGGCTTAAAAAAAAAAAAACTAAACATACAAATTCACAGCAAAGTGACCTACTATTGGAAGGGACACATAAGGTAGATTCATTGATCTTTATTACTTTTTTTTATGATGATAAATCATCAGTAGCTGTCACCAAAGATTTTCTAGCAACATTAGACACAACTCTTAAAATCATACTGTATAGCAAATGGATATTGGAAGATGAGCATTAAATTTCATTGAAAATATATGGTCAGTTATTTACATATATTTAAATTCATTGAAATTAGGATTGATTAATATAAGCATTGTTTGGGTTTTATCTGTAAACCTCTTGGCAATAGTCCTGTTTCCATAGTAACACAAACTTGTATTTTATCCCCGTGCATGTGCGTGAAATTATAACAACTTTTGTAATAAAGTTTCCACATCATTTGCACATAAATTTCATTTTTTATGAAAAGTCCAAGCTAGAGGTTTATTTTCTTAAATTATGTATTGTTATCTTGCCACTAAATACATAATTCACATCTCCCCTCAATGAAAACACACCAGAGCCATCCCTAACCACTTGCAAGAGATTACTGAATCTACATGATGGTCGGATCTTTGAATTTAAACATGTGATATTAAGGAAAAGATAATGAAATATTTCACAGATGTCACCCTGGATATAATCTGTGTGTTTTATTAGCATAAATCCATTCGTTCTTGTCCAATCAGAATTCTTTTGTTCATTTGTTTCAAACAGTTAACAAGTTTGCTTCGGTCACTCAAAGAGAAGTAGAAAACAAAGCAGCTGAAACACTGGCATGCCTATCCTGACCTAAAAAGAGGGACTTAATTCAACAGTTTTCTGGTGGCTAAGCTGCAAATTCATGCGTTCTTTACTGAAACTCATTTTGACATCATTTAAAAAAAATACGGCAGTTTATAATCTGGTGTTCGGACTTTCACCGCCTTTGGGGTAGGTGGTACTTGAAAAGGGGGACATCTGGGGCTTCCAGGGAGGTGTGATGTTCTCTATCTACATCTGAGGCATGAAAAAGCTGTACGCTTATGATCTGTGACAATTCACATCTTATTTTATTCTTCGACACGAAAGTTAAAAAATAACTTTCCGTTCAGATACCACTGTGCCTAACATAGCAAATGTTGGGGATTTCATGAAATTACAATTATTACTTTAATTGATCTCATCACTTTTTATTTAAAACTCATGCCTTCCCCCTCCTAGGAATTAGCACATGTCTAAATCAAAGACTAAAGAAATTATGAAAGATAGCCTCAAGATGTGCCTTTGAGATGATCTGGCTTTTGTGTTCTTAAGTTCATCTGCTGTAAAGATGATGGATATGATATAAAAAGGGAAATATCTGGGGAAGTAGTTGAAAGTGTGGACAGTATTTTTCTAAGTGTATGATAATGTTTTGCCAAGTTTACCATCTTTCAAGAATATAAAACCATAAGTATGTTATATTTCAAAGCCTGGATTACATTACAAAGTGTAATAAATAAAGCACTTTGAGTTGCAGAAAATTCAATTAATGTGTAATAAAATAACGCAAATGATGTACAGGGAAGATTAGTTAGTTCTCACAAAGTTTTCAGTCCTTGACATGATTTAACAATGGAAAACCACCAGCTGTCTCTGAATAGTTGAAGGGCTGTCATGTTCTAGAGGGGATAGATCTATCCTCTTGCTTCCAAAGGGCAGAGTGAGGAACAGTGACTAAAAGCAAGAGGGAGGCAGAGGCATTTGGGTAAAAGCAAGAGGAGATTCAACCTTGATGACATTAGTTTCACAAGAGGATCAGTCACTCTGGTGAGCAGAAGGCCTCCCACCATTGGATATGTTCACCCATGTTAAGAGTGGTTGTATTAGTTTCCGATGGGTGCTCTAACAAATTACCACAAATTTACTGGCTAAAGAGAATACAAATTAATCATCTTTCAGTCCACTAAGTGAAAAGTCTTACTGGGCTAAAATCAAGGCACTAGCAGGGCTCTGATTTTTCTGGATGCTCTATGGGAGAATCCATTTAGGTGCCTTGTTGAGCTTCATTCTTTGACTTGTGGCCACTTCCTCTGTCTTTAAAGCGAGCAGCATACCATCTTCAAAGCTCTCTCTCTGCCTCTGACATTTCTGCCTCCCTCTTACAAGGGCCCTTGAGATTGCGGTGGGTCCATATGCATAAACCAGGACAATCTTCTCAACATCCTTAGTTTAGTCACATCTGCAAAGCCTCTTCTGCCATGTGAGCAACAGATTTGAACGTTTCGAGGATTATAACACAAACATCTTTGGGAAATTATTATTCTATCATCATGATATATTTAAAAATTTATACTGGGAGATTAAACTAGATTGCTAAGGGTCCTTCCAATATTAATATCCTACAAATGAGGCAAAGAAATCAAATATCTGTTAACAAGTGTGAAAAGTTTATTTGTATAAAGAAACTGAGACTACAGTAAACCGGATTCTTTCCATTCCATATAGTATTACTATCTCTCTGTATCTCCATAATAGATGGCTGGATATTTTCGCTAAAATTCATTGTTTAGAAGAAGTCCAAGCTTCTCTTATTGACAGTGGCCACATCTTGGCTGATCCAAGAGACAACAAAGTTGTTGGAGAGTGTGTGACTAGTAAGTTCAAGCAATGGGAAAGTATTGGCAACTATGCAAAAACCACCCTGTGGCTGCTCCAGGATGGTACTTCCTCAAGGGCTTTAGTGACCAGTGATCAAAGAATTATTGTCTCTCTTTCAAAAGAAAGAAAAAATGACAGAGATAGAAAGAGAGAGAGAGAAGGATGAGGAGGAGAAGAAGGTGGAAGGAAGGATGGAAGGAAGGAAGGGAGGAAGAGAAGAAGGGAGGAAGGAGACAGAGAAGGAGGAAGAGAGGAGACAGAGAAAGAAAGAAAAGGTGTAAGAACCCCTCCTTTTTCTCCTTATTATACACTCCTAAATAGGAAGGGAATAATCAAGTTCCTAACTTGAATTCATTTCTCAGAAGCTATTAAATATATGCCAATGAAAAATATGGCTTAACTAACTCATGTACAAATTTCATCTATTCACATATAGCCAATCTTCAGTCTCTTGTGGCCTTTAACAAAAATGTTCTGAAATGGTTACATGGAATAAAGCACTCTGCAATTTGGATTAATAGGAAGTATTAAATTATACTCGAAGCAATTGACCAAATGATCTTGGTAGATGTTAAAGTGAGAAGCATTACCATGAAAACAGTGACCACTTAATCCATCAGTATAACAGTGTGCATTCTAAAAGATTCTGACTAACTAACTTGGGAAAAAAGTCTCTAAGGAAAAGTTTTCTTCATGGAGCTACAAGCAGGACCAAAGGGAACTGTTTACACTAATTAAATTTCCACTGAAATCCTTTTTTTTTTTTTCTATTAAAATCAATAGTAAACCACGAGCTGTGCTTAGTACTGGGGATATAAGGATAACAGCAGACATGACCCCAAAGGTCTCACATTCCATGGCCAAAATGGAGACGAATAAACAACTACAGTTCAGTAATAATCTAGGTAAGTAACAGATGTGATGGCAGCCTGAAAGGGAAACATTTGACTCATGGTAGGGAACTCAGTGTCAACTCACATGAGAACCCAACTCTTTAGTTAGGTCTGAAAGAATATATACGACATGGCCCAACAAATGAAGGCAAAAAGAGGATTTGTGCCAGAGGGAACAGAATGTGCAATGGCATAAAGGTCTAGAAACACCTATCATAGTCAAGAACTCTGAGTAGTTCGGTAAGGCTAGAGCATAATAGGATCAGGTGGAGAAACAGAGTTAAAACTAAAGATGCAGGTAAGGACTGGATCATGAAGACTCTTCGATACCATCCAGGGACTTAGAACATTTTAAAGATAATGTGAATGTAATTAATATGGCCACCAGGGTATCTTTCAACTTCACATTTTGATGAAGCAAATCAATAAGAAGGGCAGACTTAAGTAGGGCTTCCAGCCCCTCCATCATTCAAAAAGGGGGTCCAATGGTTATTTTCTGTTTAGAATATGATATTTATTTCATCCACAAAGAGGAAACGCATTTGGCTTTGCTTGCCAAGAAAAATGTTAGGGAATATAATTATTCATTGCAAAATGGAGATCTGGCAAGGATACATGTGTGTGGGGGGAGGTACTGACTGTATTTGTTGCTCAGGAGGTAGATAGGACAAGTCAAGTGCTGAGTAATAGCTGTGGGAAGGTGGGCAGGGGAAGAACACTGGGAGGTAGTTCTGAATGGAGATAGGCAGGAAGCTCTAAATGCGGAGGGTGAACAGAGAAGAAACGTGTCTGCTTGGGCTGGGAAGCAGACAAAATGGCATGCTGCTCACCATTTGCAGGGGTTTGTACCTCCGGAGTTAGACACATACACCAACATTTGTGCATAAACCAAAAAAGATATTGAAAAAATTGATAATCATGTTAACAAAAGGAATAAGGACCAAGGACAAGAGGAATAACAGGGAGGGGAAAAGATTGTTTGGAAAAAAAAACTGGCAGTATCTGTTTCAAAATAAACTATATCCTGCCTTAACACCCACACTAAAGTGAAATAAAATTTGCCAAGAGAAATTTGCCAATTGTCAAAGCAAAAAATTGGCAGCCCTAATTATGCTTGTTACAAATGAACAAAATGAATGTTCTCTATTCCATGAATCGTGGTCAAAGCCTGGATGACCAGTACAAAATCCTGAGTGGCATCCTTATCTTTAGGTATTCTATATTTTATTATTTATTTATAGCCTGACTTATTTTCACAACAGAACTAAGTCATATGAAAGAAACTTTATACATGAAAATGATCAAATATAAATTTAAATGAATGAGAGCCATGGAAAATAAAATTAAAATGAAAGCTGAACTGGGAATAGGAGATGAGCAAGGATGCAGAAATCATGTTGCTTTGAATGCCATCATCAATTCCCATGGCTTTGTTAAGCCACAGATTTCTCTCTGAGTTTCCTACCAGCCAAAGAGGAAAAGAAAAAATAGCTAACTCTAATAGCTGTCTTTATTTGTGAAGAACAGTATATTATCAGTTTTTCAGAAAGATATGCTTAGATTTTAGGTATCAAATTCGAGTGAAAGAGGGGATTAGTTCAAAGCATGTTATCAGGGGTCCATCTCAGGAAAAGCAAGATCATACATTAGTAAATATTTCTAAAAGCCTTTTTTCATTTCATATGCCATATAATATCTTTTTGCATTTTTTGTTTTCAATAAATTGACAAGGTCTTAGTTACAAGTGAGAATACTGTCTAAGGTATAAAGTAATTCAACTCTCCAGAATTTCTCTTCAAGTTCAGCATGTACTTCCCATGAAAGAGAGACTGTGGAAGTAGGGAACTGGCATATTCCTTTCATCATTATAACTACACCTTGTCGTGAAAACATATCAAATATTTAATTTGTCTCTCCACACCTTATCCACTAAGTAAACCTGACTCATAATATCTATCTCCAAAAGGCTGTCACCTGCCATTTTATAAGGATTATCTGAAAAAGTATACTTGTTAAAACCAAGATATTTTCAAGCAAAGTAGCATTTTTATTTCAATTTTGCTTCAAATTACTTTCTACAAAATATGTATGTATATGCTAAGGAATTATTCTGACAATGTGCATTTTGAACAAACCAAATTCACACTGAAGTCAATGACTTCATAAAGTTATTCGAAATATATATACTCCTGCTCCTTGCTCCCAATACAGCCTAAAACCTACCTACATTTCGAGCTTGGTTAATACATAACACATGAAAAACATGTATCATCGTGCCTACACATTGTACAACAAAGTTTTCATAGTTACTCTTTCCACTACAAATGATTATGTTCTATGTTAAATTCCACCTTCATTAAGTCTAAACATGATGCCAATATGTTTTACTTTTATTTTGTTTCCAAATTATGGAGTAGAAATTTAAATTAGAGGTTATCTTAATTGTATATCTAAAAGAAAGAAATTGAAGTATTTGATCTATCAAATTTTAACTATGAAATAAATACAGTATAATCTACTAAAAGTCATGAATTATAGCATTCAAACACTCATTTGATTCTTCTTACTATGGAAGCTTTCTAAAGTCAGATAGACACACATTTAAGACCTAGAAAGTTGACACTTATATTCGAAAGCATAAATGCCAACTATAAGTTTCTGAAATCAGTTAGTTGAAAAAAAGAAGGGTTGAAAAGGCAATGAGAAGAAAGGAGGTTACACACTTCTTAAAAAGTATCACCCTAAGCTGCAAGAGAGTGGTAATATGCTAAACATATACCATCGATCAAATATACAACTACAAATATTATTATTTAATCAATCGATAACCTGAATGATTCATACTGTTAAAGACACAAATTAAGTAACAAACCATACTCAAATCTAAATTGAGACAATATTTTTCTTTTTTTTTTTCAATTTTTTTAACGTTTCTTTATTTTTGAAGGAGAGAGAGACAGAGCATGAGCAGGGGAGGGGCAGAGAAAGAGGGAGACACAGAATCAAAAGCAGGCTCCAGGCTCTGAGTTGTTAGCACAGAACCCAACCCCAATGTGGAGCTTGAACTCATAAGCCAGAGATCATGACCTGAGCCGAGGTCTGATGCTTAACCGACTGAGCCACCCAGGTGCCCCAAGACAATATTTTTCACTACAAAAATAACTAAGAACCGATTCAAACACATTTTTGACACTATAGAGAGAATATTTTTTGTTTTACTGAATTCAAACATGGGGATAGAAGAACTTGGAAGTTCACACAAAAAATGAATTCACTTATAGATTGTTTTCTTAATGAATACTTCAATTACTGTAACAAAGTTTTAGAGTTAACATATATGATGGTAAAAGACTTTATAACATAATGCATAGTGACTTCTTATGTTTGAGCACCAATAATAATGTATCTGTATCTAGGTGCATGTGTGGGTGTAGACCTGTGTGTGTGTGCATATGTATCTCAAACGGATCTTTTAAAATCATCGTTCAGTCATTTTATTTCAAAGTTCTGACAGGGTGAGGGATAAATATTCTAAATTGTGAGGACGCAAATTTATTTTCTAAAATTAGAGACTTTTACCATCAAGTACTATGTCATCATACTAAATGGTCTACACAGTACTATGTAATACTCTGTCATTTTTCTTTTCTTTTCTTTAATGTATCCCTACATTTAAAGTAACATAAACTATCTAAAATCAATTATTCACATTCTAATTAGGATGAAAAGCAGTATGCTATTTTTTTCATATCAAGTCTCGATGCAACAGATAAGACATTTGCATGTTTTTACTTTGAAGATAGGAGCTGAATTTTACTCTAGGATTTTCAGTTTGCTGATCTGTGAACATTGTTTGGGGGTAAAATGCTTTATTTATTTCTCAAGTATCCCACTAAGTATCTGTTACAAGAACTCCATGTAATGATTCAATGTTTTCTAAATGAAATCCTTCGAAATAAAAATGCATATAAATATAATAATTTTCCTTATATGGTCAGTTTAATGTCATATGTTCAGATTCTACAGACATGTGATTTGAACATGACAAATGTATATAACTACTTTAAATATAGAACTGAATAATTCTATCTAGAAGACACCAATTCATATTAAATTATATTATTATTAAAAATAAATTTAAATTATATTAAATTCATATTATCCAAGTATATGTGTGTATGTGTGTGTGCGTGCATTATATATAGATAGATATAGATATAGATATAGATATAGATGGATATATATAAATATATATCAGAAGAAATTCTTGTTACATCAAAAAGGAATTGTGGCTTTGCTCCTTTCTGTAATGAAATTACAGAATATTCGCATTTGATAATTGTGTTATGTGCTACTTTTAAAGAGCTCTATTAAAACAGGAAAATATGGATTAAAGTAGAAAGGAGGGACACTTAGATTAGAAAAGTAAGAACCAAAGTTGAAGTATCGCAGACCTTAGTAAGAGTGAGTAAAATCAGCTAATGGTTTCCCAGTCCAGAGTCCCAGATAAACTGCATCTCAGTGAGTTGAAATAATCCAAGTCAATGATGTAGAGGTCAATTTGAGACTATTCAGGGTACTAAATTTGAAAAACAAACAACAAAAAAAAGGTATTGTCAGAGTAGAAATGTGTTTTAAGAAAAAAATTAATGACTATCTTACGGATCTGTGAGTTTCATATTTATGTTGATGAAAAAAATCAATAAATTTTAGGTCAACCTGAAACTAACTAGGGTGTGTGTATTGCTCAATATAAAAAAAAAATGACGTATAACCACAGTTTTCAGCTTCATGCTTCACAACTCATTAATAAAGAAGGCAAATATACACTCTTATACACTAGGAAACTCTTACTTAAGTGCTCAGGGGACTAAGGTCCAGAAGGTAGTGACCTATTTTAATTTAGGAAGAAAGGCTAAGTGTCATGTAATGTGAAGGCAGTGACTTTTTTCAAAAACCTGCCTGTGACAGAGAAGGAATGAACATCAATTTTTCACACACTGCCTAGCTCATGTGAGAAACTACTGAAACCTTGAAAAAGCCATTCAAATTCCATAGTAAAATGTAAAAGAAGAAAAAATAAATCAGTTGTAGGAAGCCCATATACAGACTAACAGATATTTTTAAATGATGCAAATGTAATTTAAGCACACTCAAATGTGTTAATACTGAAGAGAACAATCCCATGAGTCAAAGTGTAGCACCTAGATAAAAGTAAATGAATTAGTATTTTAGTAAAAATGAGCCCAGCAGTGAAAACGAACAGTGTCCTGTGCGTGTGAGCACCTGGTCAGCTAGCAGAGCCATGTGGATTATGGGATGTCTTGTCACGTCCACACTCATGTGTCCAGTCCCTGGGGCATTAATCAGACTTCTGGGATATGAATGACCAATAGTGGAGGAGGGAGGACACCTTCTGACCATGTGACAGAAATTTCCTCTGCAAGCCCCTTAGATTTTGGAAGATTAACACCATATTCTAAAGCAACTTCAATAGAACTGAACACTAGGAACTAGGAAATAATTCTTCCTTTATCCTGTGAACTACTAAGGCATACATATACTATAACACACTACCCAGTTCAGATCTCCATAATCAAAGAGAGGGTTTTGGAACACAGCCACAAAGATTATCGAAGCGTTGGAAAATAATAAAAGGTGGAAAATTCTAGGTTTTCAAGATGAAATGAGCTTAAAGAAAAATTTGATATCTTTAAGTTTGCTATAAGGAAGATTCTGACACTGTGGATTGTTAAACATTGAGGTGGTTTGCTGAGACTGCAGAAACTCCAATCCTGAGAATCTTTAAAAATAGAAAGGATTCCGACCAGCTGCTCAGAAGGATTGAATGTGGGCTTTATTCAACTAAAACTCTCCAAGACCACTCTAACCCTAAGAGTTTATTTGAAAGTGCCAATATAAACAGCATATTCCATCTAACGCTTTTGATTCAGTACTGTGTAACTGAGGAAGTCGGAGGGATTACAATAACCCCACACTTCCAGTGCATAAAAACATGTGAGGCGATAGTTTGTCATAATTAGGACTTAGTGATACCTCTGGGCACTTGGACTTTCTGATTTTAAATTTCTCATGCAAATCACATATAGTGCTTAATCAAAAGTTTTAAAGATATATTGCAGTTTTGAATAACTCATGCTAATGAAGCATGAAACCATGATGAACAGTACAAAAAGTAAATAAATAAAGATCAGGCAACTTAAGTTTTCACTCGTTATATCATACAGACTTAAAATACTGGTTTTTGTATTAAACTAGAAACTTGATCTCAGTCATTTATAAATAATCCAAAATTTTAATATTTCATGACATTTTTTGAAACACATCTGAATCTGTAAAACAGTTGTCTATAATACGTACTAATTAGTAAATTAATAAGACTCTCAGAAGTCATAGAGTCTGGTCAAAATTATTTCTTAAAAAAACATAAATAAATCAAATAGTAAACTAAATTGAATAGTATACTAAGTTGAGCGATCAGTCAAATGGCATATAAATACATTTGTACCTAATACCACAAACTATCCACTTCATCTTTCCACAAAGGACTCTTGGGCTTTCCTTAAAGAATGTATACAGTCAAGCATTGGATTTAAGGAAATTTTAACATCTAAACCCTTTCCGTTTGCCAGTGCTCTGATGCGAAATCTTTAAAGAGTTTATTTTCTTGTAAAGTAACAGCAACATTATTTAACTAATCCCAACTAATGACTTCACCAAGCACGGTTATAAAGTGCCACTCAAACTTTCTACACTGCCCAAATCAGCAGATTCATAACTTGACAGAGCACGCTAGAGCTACCTTTACAGCCCTGCAGTTAACTGCATTCAGTAAATATTTGCATCCACAGCACTATAGATGTTAATAACTGTGATGAACATATATACACATGTAAACACACACCCCTCCCTGTGTAACAGTCTACCAATAAACTGTAAAAAACAGACACAATATACTTATGGGTAAGGTAGATATCCACCAACCACTGATTGTACCAGGACGATATCTCTTTTTGTTTATCTTGATTTTCAACGTGTGTGTGTCTGTGTGTGTGTGTGTGTGTGTGTGTGTGCGCGCGTGTGAGCAGGTTACCGGAGAGGGAGATCCATTCTTGCAGAGGGGCCCTCGGAAGACTCCTTTAATGCCCCGGTAGTGCCCATTGCTGAGATGTCTCGAACTGATGACCAGGTAACAAGCCATGTGGGTCCAAGCAGGAGGCGCAGCGTCTCAACTCCGCACCAGACGCCCAGCCGTGGAAATGCGGGCTGGTTTCTCAGCAGCAACAGTGACTGCCACCTCTCGAGAAGAAGCGGCCAGCAGCAAGCAGGGGACGCGGCGGCCGCGCGTCCCCGCTCCTCGCCCCGCGCGGGGCTCCTGCTGCCGGCAGCGGCTGCTCTGACGGCGGCGGCGGCAGCGGCAGCCACACAGCGCTTAGGGGACCCGGCGAGCCAGTCCACATGCTGCTCTGACGAGGCGGCTGCTCAACCGCGGGCCGGCGATATAATTTTTTTTTTTTTTTTAAGGACAACTTCCTGGGTCCGCCAGGGAATCAGGAACTCCCCCGCCCCCTTTCCTCCCGCCCCCCACTTTCGCACCCAGTGCACGCCTCGAGATGCTCCAGCGCGGGTCCCGGTCGCCTGGCCGGGGTGGGGAGGGTGGGGGGAGGCGTCCGCGGGCTGGGCTGCGGGCAGGGGACTGCGACGCCGGGCGGCGGCAACAGCAGTCGGCGCGGGAGAGCCGCGGGCAGCCCCTAGGAGCGCCAAGCCGCTGCCCCCGCTGCAGTGGCGGGGGCGGGGTCGCAGGAGGCAGCGCGCGGGCTGGGGCGAGGCCCGGGACGTGGGGACGCGGCGACCTGTGAGCGGGAGCAGTCAGCGCCCCCGCTCAGAGCCGTCGGCTGGGGGCGAAGGGCGCGCCGGGCGGCCGCGCGGGGAGGTGACAGCAGCCGCGGTGGCGCCCCCGAGGCCCCGGCGGCTGCGGGACGCGCCGCGCCCGCTTCCTGCCTTCAGCCGCCCCGGCCCCCTGGTCGCTCCGCGCGGTCTCTGGGCCAACTTTGCACCGGGTTTGCGGGCGGGAGCCCGGGCGCCTGGGGAGAGCCGCGGCGGAGGAGAGGAGCAGGAGGAGAGCGTTTCCTTCACTCTTTGGCTGCCTGCTCGCCTTCAGCGTTTTTCCGCGCTCCGGCTGCCGGCGGCAGTGGCGGAATCAACAGCTCCCCAGCCGGCTGGCTGTTTGGACGAGCCTAGCAGCCCCAAATAAGGCAGATTGATTAGATGCGCGATGGAGGGTGATGGATGCAGGAGGAAATAAGTTTTAGATAGAAAACTTATGTAAGGAATAGAAACGAAACGTGCACTCGTGTGTGTGTGTGTGTGTGTGTGTGTGTGTGTGTGTCTCCAGAGTTACAAACACTTACAAGTCTTTCTGTATCTTTAAGGAGGCAGATACTTTGGACCTGTCCAGGACGTTTGCGTGTCCACAACCCTCAACAATCGCCCCTCAGCGGTGTTTCTTAATGAACGTTAAATCATTTGCTATAAATGAAGCCACCAGGGAGCGAGGTGCACGGAGAATAAATGACCTGTGCAGATACGTGTTCTGAAATGAGAAGGAAGCCTTGCCGGAGTCAGGAGGAGGTGTGCCCTTTCCACCCCGCGCTGACCTAGTGCGGTTCTCTCTCGCCCCACTCGCCCAGGTCTGTGCTGGGGAGAAGATAAAGGGGTTGGGGGGGGGGGGCTCCTTTCCTTCTTGCCTTAGCACTGTAATTAATGCAAGGTTAAGGTTAATGCTCCTAGTCAGCTCCCCAGTTTTTTCCCTCTTCCGTCTCGCACAGTGCTCCACTAGCACCCTGAGGACCTTTCACAAATAACAGAAACAGGTCAAAGAAAATAGGTAATTCAGTTTTTCCTATTGAGGCAACTCATAAAACTCTGAAGCGAACATATATTCCAATTAATATACTTTTTATAAAGTATAAAGTCAAGTCAATAAAGATGACTTTTTGTTCACATTACTACAATAGTTTATATCCTTAATATTTTATTAAACACATAGATGTTTTTTAAATGTTTCAGATAGTCTTTATAAAAGCGCTTATATAAGGCAAAATGCCGATTCTTTGCGAACTTCGAATTGAAAACTACTGAAACTGACATAGTGTAATATAAATCTTGTAGAAATTGTTTATTTTATAACTATCTTGTTGGTAAGAATGTCTGAAATAAAAAATAATAGAGCAGTGACAATAGATACAACATAACCACATTTTCCTTTCTATTAAGACTGATGTGCTTAACAATGTGGTATTTATTGAACTTAGAGCTGTGAAATGTTTCCTGAAGCTGAGAGTAAGTAATATTAGTTATGTATAGACAGTAGATACATTCTCTACCAAGAAAACAATGTATTTGCAAATAGCAAAATTTCAAAATCAGGCAAAAGCTTTGCCAAAAAAATGAGTGAAGTGAAATTTTAAAAGGAGATAGTGCAGCTCAGTCTATACTATTTCACTCTTCATAAATGTAATAAGCATTGAGGACATAAGTGTAAGCATCCTGGAATGGACTAGAAAAATGAATGATGTCACATGCTGTGAATAACAACTCCAAAGATACTATCCCTTTTTAATTAGGCACATTTAATTCCTAATAATGTTTAATCACTAAGAATCAGGTATACTCTCCTAAAATGAAAGAACTGACAAGTAATCAAAAAGTATAACTATTTGGCAATGAGAAAGAATGAAATATGGCCTTTTGTAGCAACGTGGATGGAACTGGAGAGTGTGATGCTAAGTGAAATAAGTCAGGCAGAGAAAGACGGATACCGTATGTTTTCACTCTTACGTGGATCCTGAGAAACTTAACAGAAGACCATGGGGGAGGGGAAGGGGGAAAAAAAAGTTACAGAGAGGGAAGCAGGCAAACCATAAGAGACTCTGAAAAACTGAGAATAAACTGAGGGTTGATGGGAGGTGGGAGGGAAGGGAAAGTGGGTGATGGGCATTGAGGAGGGCACCTGTTGGGATGAGCACTGGGTGTTCTATGGAAACCAATTTGATAATAAATTTCATATAAAAAAAAGGATACAATTCACATATACCATCTTATTGTATTTTTTTTATTCAAAGTATTTGTTAGCTATCCTGATATTCTAGTTCATTTGACTGTTCTCCCATGTGCATTTGAGTTTTCCCATAGGAAACAAAGTAATCCCTTTTTATAGTAGTATTTCAAAGACTGTAGTAATTTCCCTAAATTTCTTTAAAATTATTTAATTTTTGCAGTCTGTCTTCTTTAAAATGAATGATACCCGGGCACCCGGGTGGCCCAGTCTGTTAAGCATCCAACTTCGGCTCAAGTCATGATCTCTTGGGTTTGAGCCCTGCATCAAGCTCTGTACTGATGACTCAGAGCCTAGAGCCTGCTTCATATTCTGTGTCTCCCTGTCTCTCTGCCCTCCCCTGTTCACACTCTTCTCTCAAAAATAAATAAACATTTAAAAAATAATAATAAAATGAATGATACCAATTCTGTTGTTTGCCATATTTTAAGTCGATTATGGTTGTTCTGTTCTTTGCTTTCTAATTTTGTCATCCATCTTAAAATGTCAAGGCAAAAATTGACACATTTGTTACTCAGCCAATTTTAAGAATAGTTTTTAAAATAAACAACAATCACAAAAACAATTTTCTTCTATTCCTTGCCAGGTTGTGATTGATATCTATCTGTGTGATGCTATCATATTCAACAACTCCCCATCATTGCTGGCCTGTATTTTAGATGTGGTTTGCCCAATCTAATTAATAGAAACCGAAGTGACTTTATTCGCAGGGGTGCTACAGACACAAAGTTGCTCAGTTGTATTCTCTCTTTGCTAAACGAGGCACTTTCTAACTTTAGTAATTAAAAATTTTCAGAGGAAGTGAAAGGAAAGGAAAACACTTTAAAATAAGCCTATGGTAAATGAATTTTAGATACAGGTCAAATTCTATTACAACAAACATTATGTGCAGTCTTGCAAGGCCCATTTATAGTAAAGTAATATTGATCTGATGAGTTTTCATCTCATGGAAGGAGATGTGAAGAACAAAGGGCATGGATTTCAGCCTATGATCAATTTGACATTTCCATGTATTTCCAGATTCATGGCTGTATCACAGATGGTTGACAGAATGAGAATCCCTTCCTTCCATTACCTTTAGCCAACACATCTCAAATTGATCTCCTTATTTTCATATCTGCTGTCCAACCTTAGTCCAGATCCTCATCACCTCTTGTTTGGACGATTGCAGTAACCTCCTAACCAATCTCCCTGCTTCCATGTTGCTTTCATACATAGTAGATTCTCTGCACCCAAGAACCACAGCGATGTTTTTAAAACACAGATCATTTCCTATCTTATTGCTTTTTATTGCTGGAATAATGGAATATTTTAACAGTATTCCAGTATAGATTGAATGGTACCTCTCCCCCCAAATACTAAAGTCCTGATGCCCTGTGAATGTGACCTTACGTGGAAATCGGGTCTTGGGAGATGATCAGGTTAACATGAGATCGTCAGGGTGGGCCCCACTACAATATGACTGTGTTCTTATTAAAAAGGGGAAATTTGGACACAGAGACAGAGGCACAGGGAGATTGCCATGTGAAGACTGGAATTATGCTTCCACAAGTCAAAGAATGCAAAAGATCACCAGCACACCACCAGCAAGGACAGACACATGGAGCAGATTCTCCTTCCCAGCCCTCCGAGGTAACCAATAAGGCCAACATCTTGATTTCAAACTTCCAGGCTTCAGGACTGTGGGACAATTCCTGTTAAAGCAACCCAGTTTGTTGTACTTTGTTCTAGCAGTTTGAGGAGACTAATACACCTTGTACAGATGTGCCACAGTCTGTTTATCCATCACCTATTGAAGGACGTCTTGGTTGCTTCCAGGTTTAGGCAATTATGAATCAAGCTGCCATAAACATTCATGTGCAGGTTTCTGTGTGGAAATAGCTTCACAGCTCTTTCGAATAAACACCAAGGGATGCAACTGCTGGATCTCATGTTCCATTTTGGGAGAAACTGCCCAACCGTCTTCCAGGGTGACTGCGCCATCTAGCACTGCCACCAACAACAGATGACAGGTTGTGGTACTCCACGTCCTCACCGGCATTCGGTATTGTCAATCGTTTTGTGTTTTAGCCACTCTGACAGGTATGTGGTAGTATTTCACGATTGTTTTAATTTGCAATTCTCTAATGACATACAATGTCGAGCATCTTTTCCCTTATGCTTATTTGCCATCTGTATATCTTCTTTGGTTAGGAGTCTATTTATATCATCTCCCCATTTTTTTTTAATTGGGTTGCTTTTTTCTTATTGTCAAGTTCTAAGAATTCTTTGTATATTTTGGATACTTCTCCTTTATCAGATATATGTTTACAAATGTTTTCTCCCAGTGTGTGGCTTTTTGGGGTGCCTGGGTGGCTCAATCAGTTGAGTGTCGGATTCTTGATTTCGGTTCAGGTCATGATATCACAGTTCGTGTTCAAGCCTGACGTCGGGTTCAGTGCTGACAGTGAGGAGTCTGCTCGGGATTCTCTCTCTCTCCCCACCTCTCTCTGCCCCTCCCCTACTCGGCACACTCTCTCTCAAAATAAATACTTAAAAAATATGTGGCTTTTCTTGTCATTTTTTAACAGTATCTTTTGCAGAATGTTATTAATTTTAATATCGTCCAATTTATTTTTTTCTTTCATGGATTGTGCTTTCAGTGTTGTACCTAAAAGTCACCACCAAACCTAAAGTCAATTGGATTTTCTTCTACGTCATTTTCCAGGAGTCTTATGGTTTTGGCACTTTACATCATGGTCCATGATCCATCTTAAGTGAATTTTTTGTGAAAGGGGTTTCTGTCATATTTCTGGTTTGCATGTCGATGTCCAGTTGTTCCTGCACCAGTTGTTGAAAAGAATTGAATTGTCTTTGCTTCTTTGTCAAAAATGAGTTGACCGTATTTGCGCGGGTCTATGTCTGTATTTTCTTGTCTGTTCTGTTGATCTCTTTGTCTACCCTTTCACCAATACCACAGTTTTGATTACTATAAGAATCTAATTTTAACACTTTAAACTTGTAGATGTTTTCAAATTTTTATTTGAAACTCAAAAATTCTTTGAGTTGTGTATCTAGGTATCAATTAGTTCTCATTCTTGAATGACAACTCTGAAAGCTGGGAACTCCTCTATTTTGTCCCCTCTCTGGTTCTAACACCTAGACGAGTACCTTGCCAATGCAGAAGCTCTTAAGTGATATTTGGGAAGGGAATGAATACGTGTTTTACGTTTTAACCTCCTGATAACTACAGTTAAGGTTTTTTCCCATATGAGTATACATGTATATGTACATACACACACGAGAGAAATTCTGAAATTTGGGTTGCAATATTTTAGGTTTCTTAGGTCTGCATTCTAAGACACATTTGGTCAAATTCCACTAATTCCACTACTTAAACTGAAATAATTCCACTATTATTAAACACCTTTTGAACTCTTAGCTTCTCCCAAATTCTATGGGTTGTATTCTGATTCTTGAAAAAGAAACTACTGTAGAAAGTATGTACTTAATTGCACTAAAGTATTTATTATTTGGTGGCCAGAGATTTGACATTATTAAGTATGTGATCCCCAAAAGACATGTGTTATCCCTCATACTGATTAAGTCTGTTAATCCAAAAGAGGTCTGGTTAGCAGAACTCAGGCTTTAAAAAAGGAGACTATCTCAGAGCAGGGTCCCATACTGGGTGCCTATTGGACTAGGCTGGTAACGTGAACCCATGAATTGTGTTGGTATAGAAAACAGAGAGCATGGTGGGCATCTCATGTGGGCAGCTCCTATAGAGTCTTAAGTATATGAGATCTCAAGCAGGATGTTTCAGAAGTCCTACAGTATTTTAAAAGATATCTGGCCGGAAGATGGCGGCGTAGGAGGACGCTGGGCTCACCGCGCGTCCTGCTGATCACTTAGATTCCACCTACACCTGCCTAAAGAACCCAGAAAACCGCCAGAGGATTAGCAGAACGGAGTCTCCGGAGCCAAGCGCAGACGAGAGGCCCACGGAAGAGGGTAGGAAGGGTGGCGAGGCGGTGCGCGCTCCACGGACTGGCGGGAGGGAGCCGGGGCGGAGGGGCGGCTCGCCGGCCAAGCAGAGCCCCCGAGTCTGGCTGGCAAAAGCGGAGGGGCCCGACTGACTGTGTTCCGACAGCAAGCGCGACTTAGCGTCTGGGAGGTCATAAGTTAACAGCTCTGCTCAGAAAGCGGGAAGGCTGGAGGACAAAGGGAGGGAGAGCTGCTGAGCCCCCGGACGGCAGAGCTCAGCTTGGCGGGGAACAAAGGCGCTCGCCAGCAGCATCTCCCCCGCCCATCCCCCAGCCAAAATCCCAAAGGGAACCAGTTCCTGCCAGGGAGCTTGCTCACGCAGCGCAAACACCCAACTCTGTGCTTCTGCGGAGCCAAACATCCGGCAGCGGATCTGACTCCCTCCCGCTGCCACAGGGCCCCTCCTGAAGTGGATCACCAAAGGAGAAGCGAGCTAAGCCTGCCCCTCCAGCCCCCGTGCACCTTGCCTACCCACCCCAGCTAATACGCCAGATCCCCAGCAACACAAGCCTGGCAGTGTGCAAGTAGCCCAGACGGGCCACGCCACTCCACAGTGAATCCCGCCCCTAGGAGAGGGGAAGAGAAGGCACACACCAGTCTGACTGTGGCCCCAGC